>NC_142070.1:40940833-41091666 GCF_059756535.1 Pantherophis guttatus | reverse complement strand
AGTATATCAATACAGGTAGTCCTCACCATAGGTCCACAATTTAGCCCAAAATTTCTGTTGCTAAGTGAGTTGGTGTTTAATTCCATGGCTTAGGGCCGGGGTATCTATGAGACCGCCTTCTGCCACCAATAGCCTCCCACCAGTTCGCTCGCACAGAGAGGGCCTCCTCAGGGTGCCGACGGCCAGACAATGTCGGCTGGAGACCCCCAGGGGGAGAGCCTTCTCTGTGGCGGCACCTGCCCTCTGGAACGACCTACCCCCAGAGATACACACGATACCAGACCTCCGGACTTTTCGTTGGGCCCTGAAAACACATCTATTTCATCTAGCCAGGCTGGCTTGACCCCATCCTTGCAGTTTTAATTTGTAATTGGTTTTAACTGGGTTGTTTTAAATTGATGGCCAAAATTATTTAATGTCTTTTAAACTGCTTTTAAATTTTATATGTTGTGTTTTACCGTGGCTGTTCACTGCCCTGAGTCCTGTTGGAGAAGGGCGGTATACAAATAAATAAAATAAATAAAATAAAATAAAATAAAATAAAATAAAATAAAATAAAATAAAATAAAATAAAATAAAATAAAATAATAAATAAATTGAGTTTTGTTCCATTTTACAACCTTTCTTGCCACAGTTATTAAATGAATCATTGCAGTTATGAAATTAATAACATAGTTGCTAAGTGAATCTGGCTTCCCCATTGACTTTACAAGTCAGGTCACAAAAGGTGGACATGACCCCAAGACATTGCAACCATCATAAATATGAGTCAATTATTAAGCTTCTGAATTTTGATTACATGACCAATGAGGCTGTTACAACAATGGTAAGTGTGACAAATGGTCATAAGTCACTTTTTTCAATGCCATTGTAAGTTTAAAAGGTCATTAAATGAACTGCTATAAATCGAAGACTACTTGTATAGGACTTCACTATTCCTCTTTGTTCTTAATAAAGTTGGAACTTTCAAGTTTAATACCTGTTTTGTATTCCTTAAAAATGTAGGTGGGTCATTTTGTAAGTTGTAGCTCTTGGTTTGAACAGCTGTTAAAATTGTTTGGGTTTAGTTGTCAATGTCTGCTTGATTAGCTTAACAGTTAAACCAATTTGGTTTAGTGGTGGAGGCACCAGGCTAGAAAACAGGAGACCACGAATCCAGGTCCCACCTTAGTTATGAAAGCCAGCTAATGGATTTGGGGTCAGTCATTCTCTATCACCCCAATCCACCTCACAGGGTTGTTGTTGTGGGAAATGGGAAGAAGGGTATGTTCCCCTCATTGAGTTATTTGTAATAATAATAGGTGGGATACAAATAAATAAATAAATTTTATTGGAGGGAGTTTTGTAATTATTGTCTTTCTTTGCAATGTTCCATAGATGATATTATTAGGAAAAATTCTCAATATTTTAAATAATAGATAAATTGGTTTTGTAAAGGCTCCAGATATCCTTGAAAAAAATATAATTTAAAACTGAGTATGTAATGTTATTTGGTAGACATGTATAAATAAGCATCTAACCAATTCAAATTTCCTAACCATCTCTAAAAATGAATCCAGTCTGATTTAGACTTCCCGATTTATTTCAACTCAGTGGAACTAATTTTATTTAAACTTTCAAACAATTTTTACCAAATATATTTGTTCAGGCTTGCAAACTTTAAAATCATAGAACCAAGTGTGGTTTTTATTTTTTTTAGAAAGAAATCATTTAAGGGCATTAATCAATGTGCTTACAAGTAGCTTCAGATATTTTATTCTGAAATTAAAGTCAAAGAATTGAATTAGTTGACTCAACCTTCACTCAGTTGTCCAATTCAAATATTCCTCCCACCATATACTGTACAAAAAACACTTGATCACATTTTTGTACTTAATGTTCCGAGAACAACTCTCAAATGCAATGGCAACAAGTACCTATTTTCTGCAGGATGCAATGACATTTTTTTACATGAAAAGAAGGATCTGCTACTTCTTGTCAACTTTTGATCTAGGGGATGGTGGATCTGCTCCCGCTTTCCTGTAGCCTAAAAATGTGACAGACAAGGACGGTTAAAGCCATTTATTAGAGAAGAATGAAGAACTTGTCTAAAATGTCAGATTTAAGAATAATTGGAATTGGATGATACAGGAAACATAATATATTTTCTAGAGTAACAAAGTTGGGGCCATTAAATATAAAGGCTACATATATTTCATTCTTACTAAAGGTTCTGGGTTTTTTTTTCCCCTGAGAAATTTTTTTAAAAAGTTTTCTCTATTGTTTAAACATTTCTGGAAATTTTATATTGGGGTTCAGATGCCTGCTGGGAATATACATTTTGACATTTGCAAATGGGATTTGCTGATATACATGATATTGTTAAACATAAAAATAAAATTAAAGGCTACCAACATGATGATAAATGACTTGTACTTAAGCATATATCATTATCATGTAAAATGTGGTCATTTCACTATCAAGTAGCTTTTTCAGTAGCTATTCCATTTTTTCCCTATTTTACAATGAAAATTAAACCAGATGAAGATAAGGTTTGGTAGGTTTCAAAAATAATCATTAGGAAAATTGGTTTACCTATGAGGTCAATGAGCCACTGTATTGCTACTGGTATTAGCATCATAATGAGCTCATTTATAGATCCACAGTATTTTGACTCATCAGTTAAAATGTACATAATTATTCTATAATACTTATATAGCATTGATATAATATGCAGATGCTTTATAAATACAGGTAGCCCTTGATTTACAACCGTGCATTTAGTGACTGTTCAAAGTTGCAATGGCACTGTAAAATAATAAATTATGACTGTTTTTCACACTTAGAACTGTTGCACCATCCCCATGGTCACATGATCAAATTCAGGCACTTGATAACTGGCATGTATTTATAACCGTTGCACTGTCCTGGGTAATGTGACTACTACTGTAACCTTTGCAGATAGTGTTCAACAAACAAAAGTCAATGGGAAAAGCTATATTCATTTAACACATGGTTCTCTTAACAACGGCAGTAATTCAAATAATAACTGTGGCAAAAAAGTTGTAAAATGGGGCAAAAGTCACTTAGCAACAGAACTTTTGGGCTCAGTTGCGATCGTAAGTTGATGGCTAACTGTATACTAGACTTAAACTGCTTCATCCAAGCTTATATTGTTTTGATATAAAAAGGGTTATTACCGGTAATAGAGCACTCAAATTACTGTGTCCTTAATTCAGCAATTGAATCTCACTTTGCATTAAAAGGGTCCATATAGTCTTAAAAATCCATTTATGGATGTGATTTCTTACTTATAAACATAGGATCATCAGTCCAAAAGATAATTAACTGGTAGCTCAGGTCATTGACATGGAAAAACTTGGGATCCCTCAAAAGTTCATTCAATGCACACAAGTTAGAAAAGACAAGTAACCTTCCCTTAATTAAAATTTTATTCACTTTCAAATTTCTTATAAGCAAATAAGAGCAGACTAAGAAATAAGACTAAAAACTACTTTTATTTAAATTGGCTATAATAGCATAATCCTGCAAGTCTGAAAATATTTCCTTCCTCCTTTTTTATATTCATGTAAATTAGGAGGGAAGTCTATCTAAGCCATTTTTGTAATTCTCCCACATAATTTGGACTCAAGCAACATTCTCCTTTTTATTATTTATTTATTGAAGTCCGTTATAGCCAAGCACTATGATAGACTCAGGGCATCTTACAAAACCCAAAAACACAGTTACAAAGCATACAACAACACAGATGAAAGCAACTATCATAGTATCATAAAGAATCATAAAGGCTGGAGGCACAACACATTAACCACAAGGCTGAGATAAAACTGGTCTTGAGGACTTTTTGAAATCTCATGAGAGAGCATGCCAACCATATTTCTAAGGGATGCTATTCCAGGATCCAGGAGCAACATCAGAAAAGGGACAATTGTTCAGTTCCATAAAATGACAAAAGTTAATAGAGAGGACCTATAGTAAACATACTCTAATAGATTGTACCAGGTGGACAGAAGCAATTGGAGCACAACAATGTGTTGTTTTGGTGAAGGCTCTTCCTTCTGTCCTTCAAGGTCATTCTCTTTACTCTTCACATCTAGACCTCAAGTTTTAATGGCAGTTGGGATTGGAATTTCTATTGCTAAGTGATACAGCCACTAAGCATAATATCAGATGATTGCATCTCTTAGTAACAGCAAGTTCTGACACTGTAATTAGTCAAAAGTTGCAAGTTGTTAAATGAGCACCTCTTCACAACTTCCTGAAGGCTTCCAACAACCAGTGGAGAAAGTAGCAGGAAATTGCAAGTCTTAAGTGCTTTGCAAACAAGCTGGCAGGAAAATAAGTGGCTACTATTAGCTAGGACAGTGTACATAGATGATGAGGAAGCTGTGGAACATGCAAAGCAGAGCTTAGGGCAGTGGTGAAATCCAAAAAATTTTACTACCAGTTTTGTGGGCGTGGCTTGGCAGGCGTGGTGTGGTTTGGTTTGGTGGGTGTGGCTTGGTGGGCATGGCAGGGAAAGGATACTGCAAAATCTCCATTTCCACCCCACTCTGAGGCCAGCCAGAGGTGGTATTTGCCAGTTTTCCGAACTACTCAAAATTTCCGCTACAGGTTCTCCAGAACCTACTGATTTCATCCCTGGCTTAGGGTGGTTGCTGTCAAGTGGGAGAGGGTACGTGAGTGGTATGGAAGTAAGACATGAGTGCAGCAAGACTTGGGGAGGATGCACGGATGGGAGACATTTATCAAAGCAACTTGCAAACTTTCCTGCCCAGTTTTCCTATTCGAAAATTGAGAAATTGTTTGTGAGAAGCTGGCAAGGATAGTCTCAAATCACAATCACATGACTGCAGGACACTGCAACTGTCATAAGTGGAGGCCAGTGACCAAGTGCCCAGATCATACTAACATGACTGTGGGGTTGTGGGGCAGCAGGAATGCCAAGGAACAATCATAACCACCATTTGTTCAGTGCTGTTATAACTTCAAACAACTGTTGAGAAAATGGTCATTAACTGAGGACTACCGGTATAGTATATTTAAACAGTAATCTGTAACCTCATTATGAAACACAAAGGGATACAATAGAAGCCATTCAAGGCCTTTCTCAGTAGAAGAGTATCCTTGGAGGTGAAAAGTCTAAAATTTGCTAGTTTCAACTTTTGCCCTGAAGTTAGATATCTTTCCTCCAAAGATCCTTTATAGGAGCCCAGTTAATGTTTTTAATCTTTAAAGGTTTGTCTAGTAGTGGGGACTGGAGTAAAAGAGCAAATTGACTCAAAACTATCTACTTTGCCCATAGTATTATTTTAATTTTTTTAATCGTATCTCTTAACTACTGTTACATTTGATTCGGTGCTCATAGAATACTGTCAGCCTCCCAAATCCATAACTTTATATGGTTTGCCTACATATCTAGGCTCTGACTTGATAGATGTCTCACAGATGCTCACCTTGGCTTGGCAGAACTAGACAAAGTTCTTTATTACAACTAGAATGAGGCCACATGAAAGACATGTTTGTCCATTGTCAGTCTAAGGGTGCAGTTTCTTCTTATGCAAACCATATTTTCCTAACTTTTAATGGACTCTTTGCTTCATGGTCTTGAAGCTGAGTGGTTGTTGGTTGTTGACATAAATGACATCTATGTGCTGAGAACTACAGGTGTTTGACTTAACTCTCACAGATGCAGCAAACCATGAAAATTCAACTTATGGCATGGATGCTCAAAAAGACAGTGGTAGTGGAATAAGGTGACATTTTGAGACAGGAATAAAAAAGCCAGTACATTTCTCATGCTCTCTTCACACTTCAGTTACCTAGATCCAAGTTATCTCTGTTACTATACAGCCCTAAAAACAGACATTATTTATTTGCCTAGGTACACACTTTAAAATATATAAATTAATAGACATTCTATGTATCTTTATATATACTGTATAGCATATATAATTTGGATTAAGAATTTGGATTATAATAATGTTTCATGCAAACTAATCTTAAAGAAAAAGGAATAGAAAAAAGAATAAACACTTCAAGGAAAAAGGAAAAATCAAAAGTAAGAATATATTAAAGAAAAATAAATATATACTAACTTCCATCCTTCATTGCACAAAGTATAAACAAATTTAGTGACTCTTCATCCCGTCTAAAGTTACAAACAATTAGCTCTTGCAAGACTAGAACTGAAAGATCATCCAATGATTCAAAGCGCAGATTATGCAAAGAAACAGAAAAAAACCAGTAGCCCATATACTTAGCCGATGCAAGAAGAGTGTGCAAACTGAATATGAACAATGACATAACACAGTTACCAAATGATTCCCTGTCATTTTAACATTTGTAAAAATGATCATGTGCCAGTAACAAAAAAGCTATGGGAACATATATTGTAGTTGAAACAGTCATTGAAAATGGGCAGATTAAAATACTGTGGAACTTCCAAATACAAACTGATAAAGTCTTGGCTCATAACACACCACAATTAGCTGTTACTGAAAAGAAGGAAAGTGTGGATAACTAGTATGGCAATTCTAGGAGATAGTAGAGTAAAAGACAAAGAATTAGACAAGATCGCAAAGTACAGGTAGTCCTTGACTTACAACATTTCGTTTAGTGACTGTTCGAAGTTGCAACAACACAGGAAAAAAACTTGTTTTTTCCTAGTGACTTGTTACCATTGTTCACACTTATGACTATTGCAGCATTCCCATGGTCATATGATCCAAATTCAGATGCTTGGCAATTGGTTTATATTTATGACAATCACAGTATCTCGGGATCATGTGATCACTTTTTGTGACCTTTTGGCAAGTCAAGTCAATGGGGAAGCTAGATTCACTTGACAATCATGTTACTAACTTACAACTGCAGTGATTCACTTAATAACTGTGGCAAGAAAGGTGATTAAAATGGGGGGGGGGAAACTCACTTATCAAATGTCTCACTTAGTAACAGAAATGTTGAGCTCAATTGTGGTTGTAAACTGAGGACTACCTATATCAACATCTGAAAATATAAGTGGAAAAACTATGGCATAAACCATCTGTGGTTGTCCCAGTGGTGCATCTTGTAATCCTTGACTTATGTTCCTGAAAGTCTAGAGGACTTTCCCAAATAGCGTTTTGTAGGTTAGAAAAACTCAAGCAATTTTTTCTAGAGAAACCAGGAGGATTCTCTGTACTTCCATTCCTGATGGAAAGAGACCTGCAGTTCAGTTTAATGAATACTGACAATGCAATTACATTTCTTATATGGCTTGCATATCCCAGGGAACCTGACAAGGAAACAAAAGGTAGTCTTCAATCCTGTTCCCTATATCATTGTAGGGGGAAAAAAGCAAATGTAAATTGGGGCACCAAGGAATCACAGGATAAGCATTTCAATGCTCGGTCTTCAAAGGCATTTTTATCTGTTAGTCTTCAAGTGCTGATCGCTGCTTTGTCTCTCCTTGTTTTTAAGAACACTGCATAAATTAGTAGACATTATTAATATTAGCACTGAGTTATCTCCCAAATGTTTTGGAGAATTTGTATTGTAAAAAGTAAAATAAGTTTTAACTTTATAATTTCTGGACAAAAATATAAACTGTGACTCAAACACTCAGCAATATCTAAAGAGACTTCAGTCTTTTATGGATTGTACTGATGAAGGCTGAATGCAGATTTTGAAAGGATTGTGGTAGTTCACTAAGGGAATAAAATGCCTGAGAATGCAAAACTAAGGAGGTGCTAAACACCTGGCATGATCATAAATATGGAGATGGGTCAGAATTTGATAGACTGATTTAAACTATTACTATATTATTTGTACTAAAATTGTTAAGTTCTGGGTAAAGAATGGAGGTGTCGAGTTATCTCAAACAGCTCTTTATTTATTTCTGCCTAAAAGCCAACTTAAAACTCCCTAGCTCACATCGTTCCTTTTATAGGGAACTAATCAGCCAACAACCAATCAGGAGAGAATATTTCCCCACTCCAACAGTTAACCAGGATAAAACCTTCATTAGCAATTATCTCCAATACATAACAAAAATGATCTTATTTCCTGTAACATTCTGATTTTACACTGTTTAGAATTCAGCAAACATCTAATCTTGAAAGTTATAGGTTTGAGCCTGTCATGTATACAATAAAAATTAGGAGTTTTCAAAAAAGCCAGATTCAAATGTGCAGCAGACTTAAACTATGTAGAAGGAGTTCCTGTACTGTACAAATGACATACTGTACATTGGTACAAACAATAGATATAAGATAAAAGCACCTGGATGAAACGACGTATCTGGATCCGTTCCAGTCGGGCTTCAGGCCCGGGTACAGCACGGAAACGGCATTGGTCGCGTTGGTTGATGATCTCTGGAGGGCTCGGGACAGGGGGTGCTCCTCTGTCCTGGTCCTGTTAGATCTCTCAGCGGCTTTTGATACCATCGACCATGGTATCATGCTGCACCGGTTGGAAGAGTTGGGGGTGGGAGGCACTGTGTTGCGGTGGTTCTCCTCCTTTCTCTCTGACCGGTCGCAGTCTGTGTTGACAGGGGGACAGAGGTCGACCCCGAGGCCCCTCATATGTGGGGTGCCGCAAGGGTCGGTCCTCTCGCCTCTCCTGTTCAACATTTATGTGAAGCCGCTGGGCGAGATCATCCGTGGTTTCGGGGTGGAGTACCATCAGTACGCTGACGACACCCAGCTGTACATCTCCACCCCGGATCACCCCAACGATGCCCTTGAAGTGATGTCCCGGTGCCTGGAGGCCGTACGGATCTGGATGGGGAGGAACAGGCTCAGGCTCAACCCATCCAAGACTGAGTGGCTGTGGTTTCCGACGTCCCGATATAGTCAGTTGACGCTATCACTGACTATTGGGGGCGAATCATTGGCCCCCACGGAGAGGGCTCGCAACTTGGGCGTCCTCCTGGACTCACGGCTGTCTTTAGAAGAGCACTTGACGGCCGTGACCGGGAGGATTTTTCATCAGGTTCGCCTGATTCGCCAGTTGCGTCCCTTTCTGGATCGGGACTCTTTACGCACGGTCACTCATGCCCTTGTCACCTCCCGCCTGGACTATTGCAACGCTCTCTACATGGGGCTCCCCTTGAGGAGCACCCGGAGGCTCCAACTGGCGCAGAGTGCGGCCGCGCGGGTGGTAATGGGAGCGACATGGCGTTCCCATGTAACACCTCTCCTGCACGAGCTGCACTGGCTCCCGGTGGTCTTCCGGGTGCGCTTCAAGGTTTTGGTTACCACCTTTAAAGCGCTCCATGGCTTAGGACCCGGGTACTTGCGGGACCGCCTACTACCACCAATAGCCTCCCACCGACCAGTACGCTCCCATAGAGAGGGGCTCCTCCGGGTGCCGTCAGCCAAACAATGCCGACTGGCGGCCCCCAGGGGGAGAGCCTTCTCTGTGGGGGCACCTACTATCTGGAACGAGCTCCCCCCAGAGATACGGAGGATCCCGGATCTGCGCACCTTCCGCCGCGCCTTAAAGACCTTACTATTTCACCAGGCCGGCCTGGCCTAATTTTCCCCCTCTTTTATAAAAGATTTTTAAAATTTTAAATATTTTAAATATTTTAAATATTTTTTAGTATTTATATATTCAATTTTAAATTGGTTTTAAAAGTTTGGGGTTTTAAATTTGTCGGGGCCAAAATTATTTAATTTGATTTTATTCTATTTTTTAAATTTTGTATTGTATGTGTTTTTATTGTTTGGCTGTGCACCGCCCTGAGTCCTTCGGGAGTAGGGCGGTATAGAAATCTAATAAATAATAATAATAATAATAATAATAATAATAATAATAATAAGATGGGAAGAGCTGAAAACCAAAATCTTAGCATTATAATATACTATCTGACAAAAAAGACATAGGAGAACAACATGAAGTTTGGAGCTAAACAAAAAAGCTACTAAAAATAGTTTCTCATCACAAATATGGACTATCCAATAAAGAATCAACATTTTTTTCAACAGAACAATAGATAGAGAAATTTAAGTATTAGGTATGTTTGAGTTATATATAAAAAGTCAGGATAAAAAAAAATTATAATGACAAAAATAACAAACCCAGTGTATATATCTAGCTGACTATGTCACCAACAACTTAAAATCAGTTGTGCAGCATTGAAATGAGTAAAAAAAAATTAGCACAAACTGTGTAAGCTTCCTTTTTTGCCTATACTCTGCAATTTTTCTTGTCAGAAAATTACTGCCCAATCTGTAGTGAGAATAACATACGGAACAAAATGTTCATAGCATCTAACTATTTTTGTTATTGAATGATTTAAGCAAGAATTAAATCAGAAGAGGCAATGAAATATTATTACACAGTCCTACTGTAATAAGAAGAAAATAAATTGTGGGAAAGATACTTCTGAGATATCATTTTTCCCCTAGAGACAATTACTCTTCTTTTCATTAAAAAAAAAACAAAAAAACAAGGGAAAATTAACAGCAGGCAATATAGGATAGATAGGAATTTGCAATCCCTATCTCTTCCCCCCCCCAAATCTCTATTTGTATATAAACACTAGAATTATACAAATATATAAAGACCCCCCCAAAGATGAGTTTAACTCTTTATCTAAGAATGACATTGAGAAGCTGGAGGAGAGCTGCAATGAAGACTATGTCTATGGAGATTCTCAGTCAACCAGGTCATGGTTGTCTCAAAGGTCCTTTCTCAAAAAGGCATTAGATTTTCTTTTTCTCCTTGAGGTAGATGTTTCGCTTCTCACCCAAGAATCTTCTGACTGTATGGGGGGAGAGGGATGAGGAATATAAATCCTTCCACGTCCCCCACATACACCATTCAGACAGAACTGAACAAGCTTCTTGGATGAGAAGTGAAATGTCTTTTCCTCAAGGAAAAAAACAAAGTTCAGTGGCCTTTTGTAAAAGTATTTTTGAGGCAACAAAGACAATGGCTAGAAAAGGAAATCTGAGCCCAAAACTGAGATATAATCTCAGGTTTAAACTTCCATTGTTCTTTTGAAGATAAAGGGAGAGAGTGGAAGCACATTCAGATTTGCAAGATTCTGAAAACTTATAATAAAAGTATTCTGTAAACTTGTAATAAAAGTAGCATCAGCATTCATAACCCTGGTTTCCAGTCTAGTCTGCCTCAAAAGGCTGTCACTATAGGGACATGACAATCTATATATTCTTTTTGGCAATAATATGGAAATGGTTAAATGGTTTCTGCCTTCTTTTCACTTCTCTATTCAGCTTATAGCCCTAGAATTTCCTGGTGACCCAGTTTAGTTTTTGAAGGCAATGTATCTCAGCCAAGTTTGGCTAAATGTTTTATAGAATCTACTCTATATACTATAAAAGTGAAAACCACTCACGCCGTAATCACGAAATCTCCAGAACCGTAAAGCTTACAAATTTGAAATTTGCCACGGTGCTCACTAAGAAAGGATTTTTCGAAATGACCATCAGATCATTAGTATTTCTTATATTATTATTAACATGCTCTGATGCTAATTAGTTAGACATTCTACTCCCCCATCCAACTTGAAAATAACTCTGGAAAGAAGGGGATAGGATAGGGGAGGATTCTGTGGGGCAAGCAGGAGGGAAAGAAGGGAAGAGGAGAGGCCGATTATAACTACTCATTAATTTTCAAGCTCTAAGTGTAGATTTATCAAGTCCGATCACATAGTTTCGTAACAGGTATTCAGCTAGTGTTTTATATTAGCTATATTCTAGAAGAAAGAAATGAAGGAAATAAATGATAACAATTGATGTAGATTGTAAATATGCATGGGGCAGACATTTTTGAGACAGACTGTAGCTGAATCAGAGATTCTGAGAGAGTGGACTTTTACATTTTCAAGTCTGCTATTGCTATTACATTGGAAACCTGGTTGTTAATTTAAAATAGGAAAAATACCAATGTATCAAGCCCATTCAAGAGACTTCAAATGCAAATGTCACACTGCAGCAGGGCTATCTGTACAACACTATTATGTAGTAACATTACCTTGGGCAGAATTTAACAGTGCATCTTTTTAACAATAAGCAGAGAAAAATTGTATTCATATATTGAAAGGAATGTTTCTTCATCAGATAATTAATATGCCTCTCCCATGTAAAGTCAGTTTCTTCAAAAAGACTAGGAGAGCAAGAAGGTTCCTGTGCAAGAACTTTTATAAAATAAACTGCAAATGTGTAAATTACTACTTTCATTGTTTTTTTTAAAAAACTTCCTTGCTGGACAGAACTCCAAATACATCACTACCAAGCATGGGGGGGGGTGGTTGGGTTTTTTTTTGCTTTCTCTGATAATGGTGTATCTACTTCTACTCTATCTTTTTTTGACAATCTAATCATCAGAGAGAATAAGCACAGGCAGTACAAATGATACCTGGGAAAATAATGTTGTTGATTCATTTATCTTACACTAAGAATGTTGAAAAAATAAATTCTTAGAGTGCCTTACAGATTAATATATTCATAAAATAACCCTTTGGATGCTTACTGAAAAGTAGGACTCACATTGTACACATAATTTCAAATTTAATCAGAAGCAGTGAAGAGATCTATCTCTATGAACCTACATCTGTGCAGTATCTGAGCATCATATCAAACTAAACCATGAGTTCAGTATAGTTTTTTGGATAATTCAACCATAGTCAATGCTTCGTGGTGCTGCATGATGCTACAAGCAGTGATTTAATTAAACCATGGCAATGTATCACAGAACACATGTGCAAATCAGGCAATACACCTAATTGGGTCATGAGGAAGATAAGCATGTTGTATGGATACCAAACTGAGTTAACTTCCTCTACTTAGGCTATTTTGCCTGTCTCATGAACTATTTACTAGGTCAACTGTCCATGATTGAGACAAAGTTCTAGAGAAGGCCCATTTAACTAAACATTTATTTCTTTTCTTATTAGATTTACATCTCATCTTTATTTTGTGGAACTCAAGATAGTATACATATTATTTTTTTTCTTATTTTTTCTCACTGCAATTACCCTATGACGTGGACTGAGAACAGAGTCATTGATCCAAATTTGTCTAGTCAGCTTCCATTCCTAATACAGAATCAGTCTTCTACTTTCCAATCCAGCACTTTAGCCAGGATTGTCCAAAGGGAGGTGGTCAAAAAAGTCAAGACGGTAGCCACAACAATGCAATGAAAGCATTACAACACACATTAGAAAGTGGCAGGTTTTTGAGCTCAGAGCTGAAGCTACTTTTTTCCTCCCTGGTTGTATTCTGTATTAATTTGGTAAAACAAGGGGGGAGGGGAAAAAGAAAAGGAAAAGGATACACATAAATTAAACTTTACATTAGAACTAAGGTTGAGGTTGTTGCTCCATCTTGACTTCTTTGGACCTCCCTCAGTCCTGACTTTAAAATAATGAATGAAGTTTGCAAATTATTTTAATGAGTGGCAGGAGAAGCTGTATTATTTGTGAAATGTGGATAGCATCTGAAAAAGATTGTATTTTTTGCTTCAAAATTATCCCCTACCCATTCATGTACATAGTAGAACTGTTCAGATGTATCTGATGCCTTTCTCCTCTAGCAAGTGGCTCTGTTATTTTTTTTAAGTGAAAGAAAGTGGCCTAAAGCTATTGCAGAAAGAGAGTTCATGCTAAGCCACTGGGAGGAACCAAGACATCTTTGAAGTAAGGGACAGGCTTCCAAGCTAGCAATCTTTTATAAGGTTAAAGCCTTTCTTGCTCTTCCTTCTTGAAAACATTTATGGAAATGTTTCTATTATACACAGAGTAGCTGTATCAGTGAGACGGGAGGCATATAAATTTAATAAATAAATACAAAGAAAACAAGATCATATCACTTTCTCCAAAGAAGAAAACTCTCAGCGTTCCAGAAAAACCCCAACTCCAAGTAAAGATGCGGAAGCAAGCATTTTCCAAAGTCCTCTTTACTAGAATAGGCAAACTGGCACATCTGGGGAAACCCGAATCTGAAAAGCCTGGATTTTCCTTCAGTAAATCAAAGCTCCCCAAACCATCCCCTTTGCCACCCCGTCAGTCACATGCGCCAATCAACATCTGTTCCATCCCGATCCAGCCCCTGACCACTCCTTCTTCAGATGCTGGATCGCCTTGACCTTGACCGACAAGAAGAATGCTATTATGTCTACTAACCCCCTCTCCTACTTTCCCACACATGAGAAGGTGGCAGCATTGGAGCTTCCGGCCTAATATGGCTTCCAAAGCTGACAGAAACTATGTTTTAAATGATAGGACCAGAATTCAGGATTTCTTGAATGTGAAAGAGGACATTCCTATTGTGTCAGACCAGCAGCTCATTCAATTCAGCTCACTCTTACCTCACTTATAGCTTGCCAGTTAGGTAGGTAGATTGACTCTGTGACCTTCTGGATCCAAAGATGTGCTTTTGATTCAGCCAGAATCTTCAGGTCTTATAACACTAGTGAGTGAACTCTACTTATCATGAATAAGAGTACAGGAAAATATTTTCTTACTTACTTCCATTTGGCCATTTTCTCAATGGTTACTATTAAAACTCATGAATCAGATTTCTTTTTCTTAAAAATTACTTACATTTTGCTTTGCCATGGCAGTTCAGCTGCAGTAACTAAGCAGATTTTGCTGACAGTTCTTGGCATTATTATTGTATCTTGCTTCATTCATCTGGCTCTTTCCAGATGTGTTGGGAGTAGTATTCCCAAAATGCTTATCTCAACATATGGATATAAGGGACTTTTTGCATATTGTCCTTGTCTCTACTCCTGCCCTTTTTCCTTTTTTACCTACTTAGGAACAGAACATATTAAATTTTGAGCTTCAAGCCTATTAACTCTAAGAAAACTCCCTCATTTATGGGTCTCTGAATTTTGGTTTGAAAATAAATTAATCTTTGGTAGAAATGTCACCCAAATTGAAAGGCAAATAATTTTGACAGAATTGCTGTTATTAACAAATCCATTTGCTTATGATTAAGTTCATCTTGAACATTTGTTCTAGCGAGAGTCTGCAAGGCCAACATAGTAGTTATAAGGATTGGTAAAGCTTAGATCTTGGAGAGTGCAAAGCAAAGATTACAAAGTCATTTGATGTGAGTACTATCAATTTTCTGCAACAAAAACACTGGCATCTCCAGCTGTTTTCATCTTTTATTACATATTTAGCTTTCTTAAATTTAATCTTTAGAGTGTCAAGTTTTGTTTGTATTACTGGGTCCAGATAAACGTTAATCTGAAAGACTCAGTCTATTGCAACACTGAATGCATAGTGTCCAGAGAGAGAAATAATCTATAGTTTTTCTTTTCCATCAAATTATAGAAAGCATTCATTGACGTCCATGCTCTACACATTTTGAACAGCACTTTTATAGCAATAGTTGGAAATAGTGTTTTCTTGGAATATCTTCTTAGGAATCGGGGATTTCTTCTGAAAGCTTGATCTGGTACATTTTTTTAACCATTGGATGAGTTCTTTCTCTCCAGCTAAATGGATATTTCATGAAGGATTTGGCTGGCAATCAGATCAGATTACATATCCATAAAAGCAAATAATTGTCAATATTGCAGAAGATGTCAACTAAACAATCAAGTTCAGCCCAAGATGTATTATAGTGATATCATAATGCTCAAGCTCAAATACAACACAATGATATCCAATTGTGAGTCCAATTCTTTATATGCTTACACCTAGTAATAGAATCCCGCTGAACTTAAACTATACTTCTTTTAACCTACTAGATATATGCGGAAAGATTCTATGTTGTGGCTATTCTTAAAATACCTTCCCCCTTCCCCATCCATCTCAGGACTATGCTGTATCTTAATCTGAATCTATCTTTGGGAAAGCTCTGTGGCCAAAACTTTTATCCAGCAATTTTCCAAGTGCACAATCCATCACAGATATTTTTTAACAAAATGATTAAATTTGATTGCTACTTTTTAAAAACTTAAACTTCTATATTAAAATTGAACATAACTTGTTTGATTTGATTGCAATTTTTCCACATTCCAATGCAGACATCACTTCAAAGGAAATAATATCTGAGCAATATATGATATTGGGCTTGATTCTTGCTACTAAATATGCATAAACCTGAAACTTGTCAACAGGAAGAGAAACCAGTAGTGAAAATGTGAGTCTCAATTGAAACCCAATGGATGAGACTGGTGTGTGGAAAGATCTATGGACCTTTCATTCCTGTGAAACAGGTTTTATATGCTGTCTTTATACTGTGAAAGGTATTCTGCTTCCGCCAACCCTCACAAAGGACACAAATATAAGGAGACAACAGAAATCCTTAATTGGAATCTATTGGATCCTGACACTTTCCAATGTTATCAGGAAAAAGCTGAGTCTTTGGTAGACAGATACTTACTCTAATACCACTCCAGTATTTTTTAAGAGCCTGAAATAAATTAGATAGAGCATTTCTGGCTGGGATACATCTTAGCTATTGCATGTAATGCGGTATTTTCTTTTACAAACTTTTATCTGGAATCTTTTTCTTCTCTAGAATATGCTGAATGAACATGTTTTATAGCTTTCCATAAAACTGTAACATGTATTATGAATTCTGTTTGCATTGTTCTGGCAAAATATGAAAGGGTGTTAAAGCCAACAAAAAATGTGTTCTTTTAGTTTCAAGCTAATCTAAATAAATACCAGAATGCTGTCAGTTGATAATATTGCAATGTGCTGGAAAGGCAGAAAATTATTGAAAAACAGAGAGAAAGAATTGTCTAACTTTTATAGATTATATATTGGATTAATAAGTAACCATTGATTAGAGTTGTAATAAAGATATGTACATGTAGTCCTCAATTTATGCCTGTAATTGAGTATGGAATTGGTCATAAGCATGGCAGTGATTAAATGAGTTATCACATGACTCCCCACAATTTAATGACCGTTTTTTTTGGGTGACAGCCATTAAGTGAATACTTTATATGGCTATTTTTTGCTGGAAACTAAAAAAAAAACCCTCACTGAAAATTATGGTCATGTGATAGCAGGATGCTGCAAATCAGGGGTGGGTTCTACTTACCTTTACTACCAGTTTGTATCATGCCCGCTTCTGCGCAATCACCTATAATGACGTCCGAGTCAATGGATGAAGCATCCCGCCAGTTTTACTACCGGTTCTTGCGAACTGGTCTGAACCAGGGGCAACCCACCACTGCTGCAAATGGACATTAATGCAAGTAAGCGTCCAAAATGTAATCATGCATCCGTGATGTTTGTGTTCCAACTCTGGGGTTGTAAGTATCTTTTTGTGTAAACACTTGCTAATAAACCGGTTAAGTGAGGACTACCTGTATTTAATTTCTAACAGTGCTAGAAACACACCCACACAGTTGCAGAGAAATCTTCTAAAGTTGTGATAACTATTTTAGGCAATGTGTTGGTAACTTCTTAATAAACTATGACATTTTTACGGTTGAACATCTTTTTAAAAAAATGGATTAAACCAATAAATGTAAAGTATTTGATTAGTATAGTTTACCACTAAAATTACAATTTTTCACTTTGGTATGAGATTGGTCTTCTTTTCAGCACTATAATTTCCATCTCCGATATTCAGTAGGAAAATGAACTAATGAAACAAGCTGCAGTAGTTCACCCAATTATTCTTGTTCTTGTGCAAAATGGCTTACATGGGCAGACTTCATAGATTTCACTATCACCATTTAACTTCTGTGTATGAAATGTCAGCTTTATCAAGTTACTGAATCTGAAATGTCAACTCCATCAAGTCACTGAGTAAACTTGCTGCCATTTCTTTAATAGGTGAATACTAAAATGAATGTTAACATGATGCTTAAGCTCCTAATTTATCTTAAGATTCTTTAGGGCAAAGATGCCTCAATTGTTTTTCTAACCACTTACTGAAGCCTGCAAGGTTGCTCCTTTTTTTTCTTGATAAAGGAATATCCAGATGTTCCAAAATTATAATCCATTGCAAACTGTAAACCTTTCTTAGGCTGTGATTCAATACTAATACTAATAATTTAGAATGCTTAATTTACCAGTGTGGTTAGTCCAGGCTACCAAAGGAAGGGAGGTGCCACTTGATTTATCCCTTGTAAAACAACGACCCAGAGGTTTCTAGAGTAAAGGGGCAACATACCCATTTAGTTGTCAATTGAAAGTCTGGAGACTTAACCAACATATTCCTTGGCTGTATAGTCACATGTTACAAAATAGCTTTAAAAAACATTAACTAGTTTGATCTTAAAATAGTATTTCTAAAATTACTGTTTCCCCGAAAATAAGACCCAGTTATATATTTTTTGCCTCCAAAAGAGGCATCAGGTCTTATTTTCAGGGGATGTCTATTCCACTGTCCCACCTCGTGGTGGCACTGACAACCTCAGGAGCCTGTGTGGTCGCTGCCGGCCAAGTTCTTCTGCTGCCCTGCTGCTGCTTGCATGTGGTGCCCCCCAGACTCCATTTCGACATCAGAGCCCTTCAGGAAAAGCTTCTGCAGCCGAGAAACGAGCTCCGGATTGATGCACGCAGTGCTTCCTGGGCCTCTATTTCACCATTAGAGGCTTTTGTTGTAAATCCCGAGCTCATTTCTCAGCTGCAGAGGCCTTTCCTGAAACAGAGGCCGGGGGAGACGTGCACAAGCAGCAGCAGCAGAAGTGGGCAGGCAAGGTGAGGCAAGTGTCAGGGCATGGGAGGTCTGGCTGCAACTGTCCTAAAGTTGCAGGGTGCAGGACACATGGAGCAGCTCCACCCCCCCATCCCTGCCCGTTTGATTTTTAACTGTGTGCCTCCCCCCACCTCATGCAACCAGATGCAATGGAGTGAAGGGGGTGTCTTAACTAGGGCTTATTTTGGGAGCAGGCCTTATATTGGGTGCACATGTAAAAGTCAAGCTAGGTCTTATTTTCAGGATAGGTCTTATTTTTGAGGAAACAGGATACTAATTTTATAAAAGAAATTGGAAATTAAAAAACATAAACATCAATGTTATTGTATTTCATTTATGTATTTTTTTATTAGACAAATCTGGTTTTTGTTATTAAACAATTAAAGCACATAACTACTTTCTGGCCTGTCCAACCACCTGGCCTGTCCAACCACATCAGAGCAACAAAAACCAAGTCTTTTCTGGCAAAATTAACTTTATTGAAAATGAAGAACACAAGTGCTGTACATTTTCATTCCGGTTTATCACATTTCCTATTTAGATATCCAATGTTTATTCTGCATTATAAATTTTATGAAGCATTTAGTAATAAGATACAAAAACAAAATTGTCTTCTTCACACAATACTTGTTGCAAGTAATCACAGAAAACAGATGCTTGAAATGGAAAGACTCTTGAAAAACATGAAATGTTTGTATACAAGTACTATCAGTAGATGCTTGTCTTCGCAGTAAACATTAGCCTTATGCAAATCTCACTTGAATTCACTTAATTAAGAAGCTGAAAAGAAAGAGAAAATGAGTAAATGCAACAAATAATGGGCACATGTAGCTCTCACTTTACCCTTGTTAGTAAAAATTAAGATTTATAACTTTGGAGGCTTGGAAAAGCACATTAGCACATTAGAATCATAAGCCAATGTTATAATGAATCTGTACAAAATGAAAATATTTAAGATGTTTTAAATTGTCTGAAGAGCTGAAATGAAAAAAAGTAGATAATATTTCACAAATTTTGCATTGCATCCCCTTGTATTTGCACTGCAATTTGCATTGCATTGTATTGTAATTTGCATTGCATCCCCTGATATTAGGGGATGCCTTAAACATTTGTGACAAATATCAGGTTTTAAAACCAGAACTGCAATTAAATAGTGGTAAAATTACAAGTATGTAATCTGTGGATGTAGGCTGTTCATGGGTACCCAGTTTCCTTTAATACTCTTAGATAAAACTAATAAAATATAGCAGCAAAAATTATAATTTTTGACAACATTTATTTTTAAAACAAGTCTTTCCTCAAAGATATGCTAATGTATTATAAATTTAAAAAATGTCTGAAAGCCTAATAAAAATGTTAGGTTTTCACAGGTTTATTTTTTTTAACAAAAGAAGTGCCAGTTAATATAGTTGTCTATCTCCACTTCAAATAATTAACACTTTTAATTATTTCAACATAACAATTTGGAATGATGGCCAAATGAATTCAGTAGAATTCAGTCTGGAACAAGCTTATCGTCAGTGAGGTCTTATCTAACAAAAAGTGATTAAACATTTTGTGACAGTAGGTATAGATGGTCTCACAAAATGGCTTCCTTGGGGTAGCTTCTACTTTCATAGTAGTTGCTATTATGGCCACAATTATTCACAAGTTACTACCGTGTTTTCCCAAAAATAAGACACTGTCTTATATTTTTTTTGAACCCTGAAATAAGCGCTTGGCCTTATTGCCATGCACTCAAAAGCCCGATAATTATATATAATTATAATTATTTTGTGCATGTATGTTAACTTGAAAACAATGTAATTTTATAACTGGTTAATGGAAAGGATTGCAGTAACATAGAAGCTTGTTCACTGTCTCTGAAGATTCTTGTGATCCTAGGTCTATTTATATTATTTTGTTGCAGCTGCTATGAAAAATCTATTGGTTACAAATATAGCACCATTCTCCCATTCATGTTTTTTATTAAAAAGCGTATACTATACTTCATTTGGACATTTTAATGGGGCTAACAAAATAATCATAAATGGTAGCCATTGCCAGCCATGTGCAGAATTCAATTTCGCAACACCACATAAACTGTACTTTTATATCTGCTATCAGAACATTTCTTTCTTCTTTCCCTGTATGCTAGAGACTCAAACACAATAACTTTTCCTCAAAGGACAGTTACTCCATTTTCTTCCTCTCTTTCTCACACTTTTCAAAGAGATATTGTAGGGATAAAGCCAATGCTACAATATTATTTTTTCAGATGCAGTGATTAAAAAATGTCCATGATGTCCTGAGTGTTGCTTTATTATAGATTTATACTAAGGCATTTCATTTATTTCCATTTTTCCTCTCCAAAGAATTCCCAATAAGCAAATTTGAAATTTATTTAATTTATAATCAGCTGCCTTTTTACTTGCAGACCAAGAACGGATTTGTCCTTTTTATCAAATAACCCCAAGATACCTTTTTTAGTTAGACATTGTCAGCACAAACCTGGTTGGCATATTCAGTATGTGATTAAGACTATTTTTTTTTTGTTACCAATGTGAATTACATTGAAATATCCTTTGAATGTTCTTGTATCTCAGATTTAGAGAGATGTAGAGGAGAGACCCAGCTAATCCACCACATGCTTTCATCAAAAGAAACAGAGAGATGATTATGTTTAACTTTAATTGCTATGTCTTCTCAGCTGTTTTCTTCCAAAATGAGAACTGTCTGGGCCAAGGAGAAAGCTGGTGGGCTGTCAAAATGCCATTCTTCTTACGGTCTTCAATTCCAACTAAAGCTACAATGATGGCACATCATCATTCTTTTGAAAAAAGAAAACTTTTCACATGAGCAGCGCCCATTAGTAAGCCGCAGTGAAGTGTGTGTGTAGAAGGGAGAAAGTTTGCTTCAACCAGGAAATAGGAGAGTGCACCTTGTTTATGAGGAGATAAAATCAAACCAAATAGCTTTTAACTAAAATTATGAAACTGGTAAGGGTTAAGATCGGATTCACCTGTGAAATCAGTAACAGAGTTTAGATGACTGAGTCAAGTAGTAGTTGCCAAAAAAGCCTATGCAGTCCGAAGCTGCATCAACAGAAGGATAGTATTAAGATCACATGAACTGTTTGTACCACTTTATACTGCACTAATAAGACCACACTTAGAATACTGCACTTGGTTTTGGACACACACACACACACACACAAAATGTTGAGACTCTAGCAAAGTCAGAGAAGAGCAATAAAGATGATTTAGATATAAAAGATGTAAAGAGGCTAAAATGTATGATGAACAATATGGGAGCTGGGTATATCTAGTTTAACAAAGAGAACGACTAGGGGTAACGTGATAGTTTACCAACATTTGAGAGGCTGTCACAGAGAAGAGGGGTCCACTATTCTCCAGAGCATCTGAGGGAAGGGCAGTTACAGATGGAAGCTTATCAAAGAGAGATCCAACTTAGAATTAAGAAGAAAATTCCTCTCAATGAGAACAATCAACCAGTGGAATGGTTTGCCTCCAGAGGTTATGGGTGCTCCATCATTGGAGGTTTTTAAGAAGAGACTGGGCAGCCATTTGTCTGGAATCATACAGGGGCTTAAACAGGGCTTGGAGTAGAAGACCTCAAAGATCCCTTCCAACTCTGTTATCTGTTAAATAACATTTATCAAAAAGTTAGGACTGCTTATAGTTTCCATCAAATTTTACATATATGTGTAGGTCATAACTATTTGTGGTCTCTCTAATAACACATTTGTTATTTTGTGTTTATTCATATATGTATATGAATAATATTCATATGCATACAGTATATGAATTTTTTCAACACATTTTATCTCTTCGCCATCAATTTCTATGTTATTTCTTTTCCTTGCCGTAGTCATGAGTTTAGTCTTTTTTGAAGTTGTAAATTTTTGATGTTTAGAAAGAAATCAAAATTCTTACTTTCTTCTTGATAAGATGTTCCAGGCCTTCTTTGGTTTCTGAGAGAGGAGTTGTATCATCAGCATGCAAAAAATGTTTTTTCCACCAAGATCTAGCTTCCTCATGATCATTTCAGCATACTAACTTGACCAGATGTGCTGGTACCCCCAGGTCTTGTAGGATTCATGATAGCTTTTCATGATTAACACAATCAAAGGCTTTCTTGTAGTTGATGAACCACATCTAAATAATCTTTTAATGTTCAAGAGATTTTTCCATGATCCAGCACAGATTTACAATATGGTTGCAAGTGTCATGACCCCTTTGAAAGCCACCTTGGACATATGGTAATTCCATTTCAATAGTTGATGCTAGATGTTGTACAATTTAAAGCAATTTTAAGAATCTTGCTGATGTGAAGCAATTGTGCAATAATTGGAGCAATATTTAGAACTTTTAATTAAAAAATTAATTAAAATATTTAGAACAATAATTAAAACTTTTTCAGCAGTGGAATTAACCCTGAATGTTTACTTGGCCACGTTGGTTTCCCAAATTTTCTGGCACAGGCTTCTAATGACTATAGGAGATACAGGTCTCAGTAATCCTGCAGGGACAGCTTCAACATTTTTCAGTCTTCTTGTTTGGCAGTTGGTTCATTACCCATATGACTTCTTCCTCATGGATTGCCAGTTCTATTCCTACTTCTCTTTCTTCCTCAATATTCAACATTGCATTTATGACCAATAAATGGTGGTTGGATCTTTCTGACTTGCATAAATGCATTCCTGATGTGACCCTTCATGTAATCTTCTCAGCAGTGTCCAGTAGTTCAAACCTATTTTTCACCTCAATTTTATGTGTAGTAGAGGTTTTGGTGACATCGAATTTTTTTAGAGGCACTGCCTTTTTGATGGTGCATAATCTGACTTTAATCTTTGCCACCAACAATTCATGATCTGAATCACAATCAGCACTTGAATATATCTTAACAGCAAGGACTCAACTGGTCCATCGATGACTGTATAGAATATCTGATTATGGTGAAGTCCATTTGGTTAGGTCCAAATGCTTAAGTGGCTCTTGTGCTGTTTCAACCTTATATTCAGTTTTCTTGGCAAAATTGTACCAAATGATCACCTGCATTGTTTCTTTTACCTAGTCCAAAATGACCAGTGATCCTTGTCTCTGCTTGTTTGCCAAACTTTGCATTGAAGTTGACCCAAATGTAAACAATGTCTTTTTAAGACACTTTTTTCATAGTTTCTTGGACCATAGGATAAAAGTCCTCTGTTTCAAGCTTTGTGCAACGATTGTTGGGGTGTAGACTTGGATAACTGTGATGTTAAGGGGCTCGGCACAAATTCTGATGGTCAATTTTATCACTGACAGTTGAGAAGCTTTCCACTGCTCTAGCATGTTTCTTGCTTTCAATAAAATATCATTCCATTTATTTTCCTGGTATCATGTCTGAATAATAGACAGTGAAGTTCTCAGATGGGAAAAAGCCATTGTCTGCCCAGTGTACTTCAAAGACACCAAGGAGATCAATTTCCAACCTGATCCTTCTCATTTGTCAATATCTAATTTACCCTGGCTCATTCTTCTGACATTCCATGTGGTTATCCAATGTATCTCTGTACAACACATACATTTGCTTATGTCACTGGTTGCCTCAGAACCTGGGATTTCTGCAGTCCTATTGTTGAGTACACTGACGTGTTTTAGACCCTTTTCACAGAACCTTCTTGGTGAGTTTTTTGTGTGCAGTAGGTCGCCAATTCTTTCTCCAACTCTGTAATTCACTTTTTGACAGCTGCCCAGGGACAACAACTGCTGCAATCCTTGTATACCCAGGTGATGACTGATCAAGTATGGGGTTTTTTTTCTGTTGTCTCATCATCTTTAATGAGTTTCTGGATACTCTTAGTTTGGCTACTCTGTTGAGACCTGTCTGGCTTGGGTGATCCTTCTGGTGTACTTTCTGGTGGTATACCTCCAGCAGAACTTTCAACTGCAGCAGTGCATACAAGCCCGTCCCTGTGCAGGGAGGGTATCTGCATGGAAAGGACAATGGGGTATCTGCATGGAAGGGTGATTTTTGTACAGATCTGTTTTTTTAACAGAAGCAAAAAGTTTTCAACGAACAACAGAAATGGGATGTAAAACATAATTACTCAACAATAGTTTTATCACATTTTCTCCTTCAAGCCTATGTGTGTTTTAAAAAAATGTTTTTATACTATATGTCACTCTCCAAATACTTACAAGTTGGAAAGTTACAAAAACACTGTCAGCTATGTGAATTCAGAGGAGTCATGATTGAAACTTTGAATGAAGTTCTATCTCTATTTGCACCAGCATCTCTCTTCCC
This sequence comes from Pantherophis guttatus, assembly GCF_059756535.1. NCBI lineage: Eukaryota > Metazoa > Chordata > Lepidosauria > Squamata > Colubridae > Pantherophis > Pantherophis guttatus. The sequence goes on along the minus strand of NC_142070.1, from coordinate 41,066,743 downwards.
ATTAAAACTCCAGTAATTACTTGATGTTACCTAATGATATGTACATAAAATATTATGTAAAACCTGTTACTGAAGGAAAAGAACTGTTTGAAAATGCCATTTATTCCCAAGTTTACTTTTGGTGCCTGCTGGAAATAGTTATCAGGAATACTCAGAAAAAAGGGGGAAAAGGCTACTTGGCCTTGTCTTAAGTTCAGAGGTTGAGTTGGCAGATGGGAAAGTAGGAAAACTGGCACTGCTTTTCTCGGACCCATTGATTTGGTAACATTGGAATCCCTTGCATTCTGTAATGTTAACGAATGTTTTAGATCATGGGTCATAGGATAGAACTGATTCCTACTGATAATACTGCAGGTTATATGACTGGGATCCAAAGACATTTCCCAGAGGACAAAATTGGGAATAAATCCTTTTCTTAGTACTCAGAATGTAATGATTTTGGAAACAACATGTGATAATTTCCCAAATCAGCCAAGATAGTGGGATTTGAAAACTGAATTACAATTGCATAAGCTTCATTGGTATTAATTGGACAATGCCTATGTGCTTTCGGTTGACAAGAAATACTATTGGCAAGCAAAATGGTCTCTGCCATATTACAACTCCAGAGTCAGTTTTCAGGTTGGACATTTACTCCAGAAAATATCCTTTTCTTACTTGTCCTCAACAAATAAAGTACTCAGTTTCAAAATCTTCTTGAAATGGAATGATTGAGGGGCTATCCAAAACATCAACCTGTTTCATATTATAGAATGAATTACCATTCAGAAAGGCTACTTGTTTCTACTGATACACAGAACGTCCTTCATAGTGTTATAATTTGCTTAGAATTATCCTAAAATGTAGAATGTCATCCATTATTATATGCTCATCTAAATAAAACTTTCAGACACAGGTACAACGTATTTGTTCATAAATTCATGAGCCTCAGGGCAAAAGTTGGAAGCAGATTGCTGGCAGAATGAGATTACTTGAATGGCTTGGCCAAGTTATTTGTGGCTTACCTGTATGGATAGCCATGGTATTTGGAGCGGAATATCGACAACAGGAAGCTGAAGAAAAAAACTACCAAACCCAATCCTACTAGGCATATTACTGGAAGAAAAAAAAATCTGTTATCAAAAAGATATTATATTCCATATTAACTAAAATGACATACAGGCATATTTTGAAATATAATATATAAACGAGAAAATGACCGTTTATAAGAAAAAGAGGACAAAAAAAAAGCATTCCATAATTCTGAACTGTTCATTATTTTAGAGTATTGGGAAGAATGGAAAATAAAAACAAACCAGGGCATTTTATTTGTCCATTGTTCGCAAATCTTCAGCATCCAGACCATGGCATACATTAAAAAAGGAAGCAGAAGAATTGTCCAGGTCTTATTATATTAAGGGGTAAATTAGATAACCCCATGTACATTTTATTAATCACAACTATGGGACTTTCTGTATGAAGACTACATTCTCTTTACATACCATTTTCGTTGTAAAAAAAAATCTAATAGGTGTTTTTTAAAAGAATGTTTAATGTAATTTGCAAGAGGGGGATATGGATGTAGCTTGGATCGGCAACATGTTAAAATCCCCTACTTTCCATAGCAAATGTCCAATTCTCCACCTAGCTCTCTCCCCTATCACCACCATTATTCTACACATTTCATTTTAAAAACACAATTCAGTCAACTGTTAATTGCAAGACATCGTACTGGCTTAGTAACTTGCTCATTACTTTATTTTTAAAGTCAGCAATAACACCACTTCATTAATAGAATTTAAGGCTTTGATGATTTCTAAAGTCATTGTTATATTAGCACTCACCTTCTTACTAGACTTTAGCTATTCTGTCAATTCAGAAATACCTGCTACAACTAATTTCTTTCCTCCTTCAAAGGGAAACTCTGCCAACTCCCTTCTAAATTTTTCAACTGGCTCACTGGTATGCATCAAAGCTGTATCAACTTTCTGATTATTCTTTTTAACATTCTTTATCTCCTTGGCCCATCCTAGTTACAAAAGTAGTTTATAAAATGACTGAAAGTTTAACTCATCAACTTGGAATGCAGCACATTTCAAAGTACTCTTTCAAGTTCTCCTTTTTATTTAATACGATAAGAAAAAAATGTCACTCCAGGTGTGAATTCAGTTTCAAGCATCCTCTTTGCATAAAAGAAGGGTGCCTTTTTCCTTAGATGTTTGCTGTATCTGGTTCTTTAATTAGAGGAGAACGACAGACAGACTGATGATTAAATGTGGAGAAATGATCCTACATTCATATATAAAAGCTAAAATAGTTTGGTAGATGGGAAAAAAAGTCAGACAGAGATCTATAATTAGCTCTTTTGAAAGGCTAACTTTCAATGTAGCATATTACAGTGGAATGTCAACTGTCCACTTCCAGCCACCATTTGGGGAACTCGGCCACTGCTAAAAAATGAATAAATAAAGGCTGCGTATCTGTATAACAAAGCATGCCTAGTTCTAAATGGCACACAAGTTCTTTATTCTGCATCAAGCAGCTTCTACAATAGAAGGAGGAATGCATTTCAAGTAACTTGTAGATCTCTGCTCTTATACTGCCAGTATATTCACATTTGAAAATGCTGTGATAAACATGGGCACAGCTTTTAATAAACTGTGGGTTTCCATGGCAGTTTGCCGTAGTTGCACTTATATTTTAATGACAAGAAAAATTATCCATTTAGTCATCAAACAACTTACTTCTCCTTTTCCCAACATCCCCCTTGGAGGTAGCAGCTTCATTCAAAAGAACCATTCCCATGGTGATAGCAGCATCGATATCATTGTTGTCAAGGAAACTATAGAAATGTTGAAATTTCACAAACGGTTCATCTTTAATCTTAACAGGTATTAATTTAGTGGTTTAAAAAAAAAACTAAAGGTGTTTATCAATAGTAAGTGTATGCAAAGCTCTAAGGAAAAGAGAACACATTGTTAATTCCAATCTATAATACACGTTAATGCTTATTCTCCCAAAGCTACATTTAGATTATTTCATAAAGTATCAAATAGAATAGAAATATGTTTAAGCATCCAAGTATGATGCTTAATGATATTTTTTTAATTAGTAAGTATATAAAGAGCTAATCCAGTGAGATCCTTCAAAGTCATGTACTATTTCAGGTAGCACAAAATGAATGTCACCAGGACAGATACAGAATGTATAAAATAATTTCTTTTTTATTAAGTCATGTAAATAATACACAAAATGCAATTTCTTATATCAAAATGGATAGGATCTACCCACTATATTGCAAGAATGGAATAACATTACTGCATCAGCAAATATTTTTAGTCACTAGCCTTTTAGCTCTTAATTGCTAGCTTTTACAAATGCAAACAAGAATATAATGAAATAATTTAACCAATTTGTTAATATCCTAAACTGTTCCTAAAATTATTTGAAAGTATATCAACAAAAGGGCAACTCATACAACTCTAATTAACATCTGTTCCAGTCACTCAGTCTACAACTAAATGGGATTAATGCTTTGTGAAAGCTGCTATCTATAGCTTTTTAAAAACAAAGTAAAAAATAAACAATAAACAATAGTCAACAAAACCCTTCTGGTTTTAAAGTTGTTCATTTATATACAGTATTTGCCAACAGTAAATCAAAACTGTGATTCTTGTAAAAAGCTTAATTTACTTACTAAATTGTTTGATTTTAGATAGATAATATTGAGGGGAAATGTTTACTGTCCTAGTCATAGCATAAACTGAACTTGTCAATGCTTATCACAATTTCATTTGTGCTTATTACTGGTATTACACTTCACCTTCCCTTCTTTGTGAAAATAAAGACTTAGCGAGGGTTACACATTCACTTTTTTCCCCAGGTGGCTTGGACCATAAAAAAATTGCATGAAATCCAAAATTCATAATAAATACAAATGTAAAATTTACAGGAAAGCAACACCCTATTAAACATTTCAAAACTTTCAAGAATGTACATTGTCTAAAAAAACTGTTCAACCTTCCACTGAAAAATATTTTGTCCTGTAATCCCACATGTCCACTAGTAGTAATGGCAGTATTTTTAGTTTTAAAAACTTTGTTGGCCCACTTCAAAAGAACCTTTTCTAACAGTCATAATTCCGGAGCCATTCTAATGAAACTGATTTCCTTAATATCTTTCAACCTCAGTGCAATCCCTATTTTGGGACATTAAATTATTTATTTGCTTCTATAAAGAATATTTTTTGTTAAATCATCCTAGGCACCTATGAGGCAGGTGAAATACACAGTTTTAAAAAGTAACCATCCTGTGAAAACCAGAGTCAAAATTGTTTGAGAATTAGCAGGTTTTATTTAAGAAATTTGTAAATTCTAAGGCTTGGTTGGACATATGCCTTATGTACATCATAGTTCCTATGGTTTCCTTACAGACTATACAAGTAAAATAAATGTCAATGCTTAATAAGCCTTTAACAGACCTACAATGTACCATGTGTGTGCTTCTTTTTCCCCCTCAGTTTTCTCAATTAATAAAATTAAAAAAAAAAAAATCGCAGTAAAGATGCCTAAGGCAGAAAATATAGCTGGTGCCTCCACAAATATGATAATGAACTGAAAAATCAAGAGGGGGATGTATAAGGAGATGACTCAAGGTCTTCCTCTCCTTTCCATCTCTTTAATAGGTTCTATCACTGTTGAATTTTGGTTAGTTCAAAGGAGCTTTATATTTACTTCAGAAATGTGGAGTGCACATATAATTTGGGCATGTATAATTTTTTTCAGGTATGACTTGGTTGGCAAGAGGATTCTAGTCAAAAACACTGAGGTGTAGTATGTAGAATTGCTTCAAGATTTTAAGGGAGCATTGTTTTCCTGATAAAAAGTTTTAAGGACAAAATCCATCAAGAATGTTTTTCTATCTGGTGACTTATTAAGAAATAAATGCAGTTTCTTGACATACTGGAGAGATACAAATGATCTGAAAGCATCTAAACTGAAGATGATCAATAGATAGCTTCCTGTGAGCTATCAGTTCCATTTTGGAGAGACCATCAGATAGTTTAAAATTCCAGCTTACTGAAGCAAAGTTTGGTAATAAAAAGTTTGGAACACGTAGACGTAAGCTGCGTACTCCAGAATGCTGCTGATAAGTTGCTGTCTTTCTCTAGTTCACATTTCTTATATTAGCTATAAGACCTTTAAAAAAAAAAAGACAGAAATAAATTAATTTTATCAATGTCAGAGACTCTGGCATTTCTACCCATATAGCTAAAAAGACAGAAAAATAAAATTGGCCAAGTTTCTTATTCATTGTATGTGAACAGGCAGACACTTGGCCTTCTTGTCCTTCAGGCAATTCAACTGGAAAATTGAAAAAATAAAATCTTGCTGAAAAAACAGATGCTACATCTGAACCAAGATATCCTGAGCAAATAAGTTTCAGTGCATAAAAAAAATTAAAGGACATTGGCTTACTATGAGTTAACCATTCAAATACTCATTTTAATTTTTAAAAGATGAATATTTGGTTACACTATGCTTTGTTGATGAGTCCAGATTAAACCAATTCAACATTAGATTTATGTATTCATAGGAAGATAATTACCCATGTTTATTAAATCCTTGCATCATGGAAGAGGTCAATGACTGCAAATGGAACAATGAGGCCAGGAATGCTGTCAATTCCTTACAACTGAAGTTTCCCAATGGATCTTTCCTTTCAACATTGTTTGCCACTAGCTGACAACGGACAGCATCCTTTGGGATGAACATCAGGATAGAATGTCAACATTTCAGAACCTGTAGCAATTTCCAGGATGAACTACTTCAAAGTTCTATTGTTATTCAAGGACTCAAGCAGCAAGGAGTAACAGCAAGATTTCAATCAGTTCCCAATGGGATAGCTGCCCTTGTCTTAGTCCTTCCATTCACATGCTCAGCACCATATAGTTCTTGCCAAAATTAACACAAAACACCCCTTGCCCATTATTTTTCATACATTCCGAGCAAACCATCTGAGAGTAAATAGCATTTTACAGCGCAAACTATAAAACCACTGGTTCCAAAACAAAACTGTAAAGGATTTTATTTATGTATTATATTATATGTTAACAGTAGAAAAGACCCACCATTCCTTATGTAAAAAGATGATTTGAGATTCGGTTGAAGTATGTAGAATCTGATTTTTTCAGAATAGAGCATTACAAGTGCTTTTCATCCCAACTGATGTTTATTAAAATACAGAAAAATGGATTAAATTCCTAAGTAATTCTAATTGCAATTCAAGCAATTTTCTTACTGGACATCATTCAAACAAATTTTGAAACAATATTGAGAACTGTCATGGCCCTTCAGATGTTGCTGCACAACTCCTTCCAGGAATAAGGAATGGTTAAAGTTACAAATCATTAATACTGGAGGGTCACAGGTTGCCCATCCAAGCCTAAAAAATATTTGAATTTTCTCATCTGATGCAGGCTAACAAGCAATCGCCATTCTCTATAAAGACCAGCAAATAGCACCACACAACAGACATCTCATTACTTAGCCGAGACTAAAAAATAAGTATGTTTCAATATTAACTGGAACACTTTAATTTCCAATCATGGCACTTTTTATTACCTTCCTGCTATGTGCTGAACATAGATTGCTGTGCCTTAGGACTTGTTTCCGAATGCTGTTTGTTTTACTTCAGAAATAATTCTGAAAATTCCAAAGTGCCCTTTATGAAGTATGTAATTGGATTTAAAGGATGAACACTGCAGCAATTGTAGAAGATCTGAATGACAGAGCACGACCTGATTTTGAAACTAGCCATCACACTAGTCTCCTTGTGTAGATGGACTGGTTATTTACCACCAAATATATTAAGCCACTATATTTGACTCAAGTTCTTCAATTACTGTGACATCAATGACCTTTGGGTTACATACTCTTTAGGAGTTGCCTGAGGAATTATCTACTACTCTGTACATGTTTCTTCGGCACCACACAATGTTTAAATAAATAAATGAGGGGGAAAAATCATATATTTAAAAGAATATGCCTCAAAGCTTTATTCTATAAATACACGGGCCCATGAAGAAAAGATATATTCAGATGAGGACAAAGAGATAAAGTAATAACATGCCATCTTCAAATAGTTGATGGGCTAGCAATGTTGCCCTTGTTTTTCTTCAGTAAGTTTTAAATCCAAGAAAAAAAAAACTGCACCAGGCATAAGGAAGAATTTCCTGGAGGTATGATAAATGACTGTCTACTAAGAGATTTGAAACAGAGAATGGATGACTATCTGAAATAACAGTGAATTTGATGCATTAGTGGGGTATTGGACTGAGCCAGAAGCAGGAAACATACTTTCAATACTATTAAACTACAGCTTCCAGCACATTTGCCAACTGGTTGTATTAGTTGAGCTGCTGGCATTACCAATTGCAAGACTGAATTTGCTACCAATATAGAATCTTTTTTGTATAAAATCCTAATCTGATAAATAAATGGTAATTTTTAACTTTTGCAATTTGTCTTCATCTAAAAATGAGATACTCTTTTCTTATGTTCCTCTCTCTGGCAGTAAATGCAAATCTTGCAAGAAGTTTCCATTGTTTGCCATATAATAGGAAAGCATTATATATTATATAAAATTATTGTTTTAACCATTCAGTCATATCTGACTCTTGGAGACTTTATAGGTAAGTGCTTTGAATGCTACCCTGTCAAGCATAGCTACTTTCAGTTATTGGGTGTTCATCTTTGTATCACATTTTATGTTATCAAGCCAGCATGTTCTTTGCTTGCCCCTTCTTCTTGTTCCGCTAACCTCCTAGCATCACTGACTTCTCCAATGGATTCGCACACATGACATTGGCTAAAGTAAATCAGACATAATATTATGATTGTAGTTTCTAGTGATATGTTTGGTTTCATATGATTTAGCATCTCTCTATTAGTTATTCTGGCTGTCCAGGATATACACAATAATTTATGTCAATAACACAATTCAAAGACATCAATTCTTCTTCGATCAGCCATTCTTAATGTCCAATTCTCACATTCACACATCATTATAGGGAAGACTAATGCTCTAACCAACCTTCTTACTATATTTATATCAATATCTTTGCTTTTCCAGATCTTATTCTGAAATAAGAATACAATGTTAACCATTGTAGTGTGGCTTAAGGTTATCCTGCGTTTGATTTCCATCATGATTCATTTTTGATGCAATGAAGATAAATTCTTTAACTAATTCAATTTCATCGTTGATTTTAAGCATTTCATGTCCATCTGCAGCTGTTGTCATTATCTTTGTTTTCCTCATGTTAAGACTCAATCCTACTTTTTCACTTTTGTTCTTGATTTTCCAAATCATTTTTTCCAAGTCTTCCTTATTTGTGTTGTATCATCTGCATCCCACAAATTATTTATGGTTCTTCCCTCATTCTTCACTCCAACATATATATGAGCCATGGTGGCGCAATGGTTAGAATGCAGTATTTCAGGCTAAGTCAGTTTGCTCCTGACTGGCTCATGGTTGACTCTGCCTTCCATTCTTCCGAGGTCAGTAAAATGAGGACCCAGATTGTTGGGGGCAATATAGTGGCATTTGTAAACTGCTGAGAGTGTGCTGTAAAGTACTGTGGAGCAGTATATATCTCTAAGTGCTATTGCTATTACTATATAGTTAGGGTTCACATATATACATTACATTTGAAAATCCCAAACTTATTCTATAGAATCTGTTACACTTTCTTTATTGTCTCTTTGACGTGATATTTTAGCCAATCATATATTTATTAAAATTATATTTTCATCATCAAACAGAAAAGAAACATTTTAATATTTAAAAGTTCTGAATGATTTTGAAAAACTATTGAAGGTCAAAGATACATTTTGTGCAAAAACAGAATACATTATTTAGAGGAATTAAAGCAGTATGGATTGCAGCCTTAAGTACATAATTTCAGTGATGGCTTTAAATTTCAGGCTGCCTTTAAAAGTAATTGGAGTGCATAATTCCAGTGTGAATTTCAACCACCATGGTTCTTACCCGAAAAGAATACTCATATTGTTTTTAGAGGAACTCCTCAAAGAAAGTTCTTATAGCGCTGGACTACTTCAAATGATCTCTGCTGCAGAGAATGAACACTCTCGCTAAAACCATCATATCCGTGAAGGTAAAGATTTTAAAACCCATTTCAATCCATCCCAGTCACAACAAGCATAATATGGAACTACAGCTGACAGACCACTGATTTTCAGATCTTTCCTTTTCAGCTAGATAACACCTGGGCTGCTTAGAAAGGTGCCAATCAAACTGGTTGGAGAAAATAGGTTTTGAAAAGCTTGAAAATGAGAAACCATAATAAAAATTGAAACACAGATACACAATTACACTTTAAACACAAACAAACACAAATATCACCCACTCAACTGTCTAGGTTTGTTGATCAGAGATGATAAAACATCGATTTGTCCTTTGGAAAAAGAAATAAACTGTGGCTGACAGTCTGCAGAAGTCCAAACAAAAACACAGTAATCAAAACCTATGGATTTATATAAAATAACATTTTATTCTTATAATAATAATAATAATAATAATAATAATAATAATAATAATAATAATAATAATAATAATAATAATAATAATTTTATTTCTATACCTCCCTTCTCCCGAAGGACTCAGGGCGGTGTACAGCCAATTTAAAAACATAAGACACAACAATGATTAAAAATTAAAATAATTAAATAGATTTGGCCGATTTAAAACCCCAAAAATTTAAAATACCCCAATTTAAAATTATTATGTTGATAGCCCGGCCTGGCGGAACAACAGGGTCTTCAATGCGCAACGAAATACCCGGAGGTCGGAGATCTTACCTATTTCCGGGGGCAGTTCATTCCACAGGGCTAGGGCTCCCACAGAGAAGGCCCTCCCCCTGGGTGTCGCCAGCCGACATAACTTGACTGATCGCACCCTGAGGAGACCCTCTCTGTGGGAGCGGACTGGTCGGTGGGAGGCTATTGGTGGCAGAAGACGGTCTCGAAGGTACCCGGGTCCTATGCCATGGAGTGCTTTAAAGGTGGTAACCAACACCTTGAATCGCACCCGGAAGACCACTGGGAGCCAGTGCACCTCGTGCAGGAGGGGTGTCACGCGGGCACAACGAGTTGCGCCCATAACTACCCGCACGCCCGCATTCTGGACCAGTTGGAGCCTCCGAGTGCTCTTCAAGGGGAGCCCCATGTAGAGAGCATTACAATAGTCCAGCCGGGAGGTGACAAGGGCATGAGTGACCATGCGCAAGGCGTCCTGGTCCAGAAAGGGCTGCAACTGGCGGATCAGGCGAACCTGATAAAAGGCCCCCCTGGCCACGGCCGTCATATGCTCTTCTAAAGACAGCCGTGCGTCCAGGAGGACACCCAGATTGCGAGCCCTCTCTGTGGGGGGCAAAGATTCACACCCAATAGTCAGCGATGGCACCTGCTGACTATATTGGGACGCCGGCAGCCACAGCCACTCGGTCTTGGACGGGTTGAGTCTGAGCCTATTCCTCCCCATCCAGACCCGCACGGCCTCCAGGCAGCGAGACATCACATCAAGGGCATCGTTGGGGTGGTCTGGGGTGGAGATGTACAGCTGAGTATCATCAGCGTACAGATGACACTTCATCCCAAAACCACGGATGATCTCACCCAGCGGCTTCACATAAATGTTGAACAGAAGGGGCGAGAGGACCGACCCTTGTGGCACTCCCCATGCGAGACGCCTCGAGGTCGACCTCTGCCCCCCTGCCAACACGAACTGCGAGCGGTCGGAGAGGAAGGAGGAGAACCACCGCAGAACGGTGCTCCCTATTCCTAACCCTCTCAACCGCCGCAGCATGATACCATGGTCGATGGTATCAAAAGCCGCTGAGAGATCTAATAGGACTAGGACAGAGGAGCAACCCCTGTCCCGAGCCCCCCAGAGATCATCCACCAACGCGACCAATGCCGTTTCTGTGCTGTGCCTCTGCCTGAAGCCCGACTGGCACGGGTCTAGATATATAGCTTCATCCAGGTGCCCGGGCAGTTGTCGTGCCACCACACTCTCAACAACCTTCGCCACAAAACGAAGGTTGGAGACCGGACGGTAGTTGGCTAATTCAGCCGGGTCCAGGGAAGGCTTCTTGAGGAGGGGCCTCACCACCGCCTCTTTCAAGGTGGCGGGAAAGGCACCCTCACTCAGAGAAGCACCTATAATCCCCTGGAGCCAGCCTCGTGTAACCTCCCGGGAGGCCAGTACCAACCAGGAGGGACACGGGTCCAATGAACATGTGGCAGCACTAATCCTACCCAGAACCCTGTCCACATCCTCGGGAGTCACAGGATCAAACTCCTCCCAGATAATATTCTCAAGACCTGCCCCTGTCTCCTCCCCTGGACTTATCCAATCGGAGTCCAAGCCATCCCGAATCCGAGTGACTTTATCATGCAGAAATTGCACAAAATCCTCAGCGCGGCCCTGCAAGGGATCTTCCCGCACTCTCCCCCGAAGAAGGGACTGGGTCACCCTAAACAGGGCGGCTAGGCGGTTCTCTGCAGATGCGATAAGAGCGGAGAAATGGTTAGATTTCGCCGCTTTTATCGCCACTAGGTAGATCTTGATATAAGACCTCACCTCACTGTCCGGTCGGAATCGGATTGACTAGTCCTCCAAATGCTCTCTAGATGTCTTTTCCGACGCTTCATCTCTCTCAGCTCCTCGGAGAACCAAGGAGCCAATTGAGATCGGCATTGGGTCAGAGGCCGCAAAGGCACGACGCGGTCCAAAGCTCCGGCGGCCGCACTCTCCCAGGCGGCCACCAGCTCTTCAGTCGAGTCGTGTGCCAGAGTCTCAGGAAACGGCCCAAGCTCCGTCAGGAACCTTTCGGGGTCCATCAGGCGCCTGGGACGGAACCATTTGGTCGGTTCTGTCTCCCTGCGGCGGGGGAAAGCGGTAGGAAAGTGTAAGTGAAGGAGCGAATGATCTGTCCATGACAAGGGTTTGATATCTAGGTCCCCTCTACCAAGATAATTCAACCACTGACCAGAGACAAAAATCAGGTCCAGAGTGTGTCCCCCTATGTGAGTTGGGCCTTGAACTAACTGGGTCAGGTCCATGGCCGTCATGGAAGCCATGAACTCCCGAGCCGCCTCTGACACCTCCCCGCAGACGGAAGGTTGAAATCCCCCATGACAATAAGTCTGGGGGTGTCAACCGCCACCCCGGCAATGACGTCGAGTAGCTCGGGCAGGGTCACTGCCACGTGGCAGGGAGCCAGGTACGCAGTCAGCAAACCCATCTGCACCCTACGGCCCCACTTCACAAAGAGGGACTCACATCCAGCTATCTGAGGAACAGTGGTCTCCCTCGGACAAAGACTCTCCCTAATAATCACCGCCACTCCCCCACCCCTCCCCTGGGCCCTTGGCTGATGAAATGCACGGAAACCTGGTGGGCACATTTCAACGAGGGGAACCCCCCCTCTTGGCCCAACCAGGTCTCCGTAATACCTGCCAGGTCCGCACCCCCCTCTAAAATAAGATCACAAATGAGGGGGGCTTTATTAACGACCGACCTGGCATTACACAACATCAGCCGCGGACCCTGGGCCTGAGACTCTGCACAACCCAGGACACGAGTCGTGCATTGGGGGCCGGGGTGCATAATTGCTCATAAACAGCATGTGCGCATCCCCAGCACATGATATGGCCCCCTGCGCCCGTCATACTTGCCCCTCCCACTCATTGTTTCAATTACACAGCCCTTCCTATCGTCCCTCTGCTCCCCGGTTAAATTTCCTTTCACGACCCCTCTGTTGCAGCCAATTGACCCATCACCCCGCTCAGTTGCTATCTGAACCCCCCCCGGGTCCACTTTTACACCCCCCTCCCTTCCTCCCGAGTCCCCTTAAAATTTTGGTTAAAAAATTAGCTAAAAAACCCCTCAACCCCTTTCTCGCACCATGCCACCTCTCGGGTTTCCAAAGCCCATCATTAAGGTAGGCCCTCAATAGAGTGGAGGGCCAAACCTGTGAGAGGGGGGAGTCTCGCAGTGCACATAGCTCCGCCGCCGAGTACATCAAGTAAGATCAGAATGGGAAAGCAGTTTGATAGGGTCCACAGAGTCCTAGGACAGAAGGTCTTTATATAAGCAGCAACCCGGAATCCCCTGCTCTCTCACAGCAGCGGAAGGAGTTGGTTTATACAGTCAGCGGGAGAAAAGTTTTTCCCAGCCACCCTCTCACAGTGGCCGGCCAGATGTCCAAAGGCAAGGAATTTGATGATATCATCCCTTCTGATAAAAGATGGTTCAAACAGCCAACTTCCCTCAGGGTCCACAAAATACTGTCCAAGTCCCCATCTGCCGGGAGTTTTGATGGAAATGATTCAATTAGATTTAATATGATTTGATTTGAAGCGGGGTGCAAATAAAGCTGCCCAGTAGTTGCCCAGTAATTCCGTAGGAGGATAGATGTATACACAAGGGAGAGGAGAGGGTGAGGGGGGGGGAGGAAGGCTTACTCCCAGGCTGATAACAGGGCCAGAAAGGGGGGGAGGAGGGGGAAGAGAGGCCACCCATGGAGGCCCCATCCCAGAGCCATCCACTGGACTCTCCAACCCCAGGTCTTTCCATCCCCTCTCGTCATTTCAGCCATATCATGCTTCCGTTGGCGACCTCCACTTCGCCTCTCCGCCAGCATCGAACATCCAACAACTTCCACCTCACCCTTTTTCGCAGCTGAGTTTATTAACTGGCCTGCCACTTTGCTTTATTGACTGCTTTGTCAGATGACTGCCCAAATTTGCCTGCTGTCCCTTATGATTGAAAGGCTGTTTCCAAACAGTTACTTGACGACGTACAGTAGCCCTATACAAGTAGTCTCTTATAGAATATAGAGTATTGTGTGAATGACATACATGCATAATTTTCATTTGAAGATCTTTGCATGGTTGGTTTAAAGATCTGCAAGGAGTTCAAAAGCATGCGAATAGATAAATAGGCACCACCTTGGTGGGATGGTAACAACATCTTTATACAATGCTGACTCCCTTGTTTAGGAAAGGGACTTGACCCCTAGAACTGGACACAAGTGCCAAGAGAAACCTTTTTACTTTTTTAAAAATGTGACTGGAAGAACATTCAATTGAATGTGCTTTTAGTTGTATATGAAACCAGGAACTTTCATTTTGGGGAGCCATTGGCTCAAGCTTCAGCAGTTATACCTTTTTCTGTGTTCACTCATGCTTATTTAATCATCTCTCTCTTTCTCTGCCATAATACTTTGCCCTTGTTTTCTTTCTTCAAGCAAAGAATATGACTTTGCTTCCTTTTGTCATACATAAACTCGAAATGACTCGAAATGAATATAAATATTTTCAAGTGTTTTTACTTATGCAAAGATAATGAAGGATGGAATGGCTTTGAGGATGGCCTCTGAGAGGGATAGGGCAGAAGATCAATTGTACAATTCAGTGGAATAAAAGAAAACTTCAGAGAGCCTCTTGGCTGCCTGACTGATTTAATCAAATCAACAGCCACACTACGACAGGCAAGGAAGTACATAAAACATCAATGTGTTTTGTGGACTGCTCAGCTACTCTCCAAGGAACTGTACTATGTTCGCAGTGGGAATGCTATAGGAATACAGTATTTTTCTTGCAAAAGTCTAGATGACCAATTTATAGGTATCTTGCCTGGTTTTCTCCCTTGGATGATAACTGACACACTATTTGCTTGGAAAATAGGATTTTCTGATTATTTTTAGATTTAGGGAGGGAAGTTTGAGAGTTTTCTTTAAGATCAGATATAGGCTAACATAAGTAGAAATATTCAAGGTATACTTATTCATTTTCGGCTGTTTATTGAGACACACAGACAAACACACAATTGAGGAATTGAGGAAGTAGACATTTTTACTGCCACTATTTTACCAAGCTTTGGTATTTTAATTTTAACCACTCGTTTTATTTATCTGTCTTAATAATTATTTATTTATTTAATATTCAAATAAAATATCGGTCCAAACTTTTAGGAATCTCAATCCCTGGATATTTGAAAGTGTTTTCAGATTTGAATTCCTGATCATTCACTTAATATATTTTGCATTGACCGAGATATTTATATAAATTCTTATAAAAATTAATTAGTAATAACCAAACAATGAATCTGCAAACATAATTAATTAATTAAATTAATAAGCAAGGGAACTGCATCTATATGGAGAGAAGTATGCACTGAGGTATCTAGAATTTAATATCGTCATATACTATTTAGATGAAAGGATAGAAGGGGAACTCATCAAATGTGCAGATGATACCAAGCTGGTGGGAACAACCAACCTTCCGGAAGAGAGACTCAAGATGCAGAAAGTTCTTGACAGACTTGAGCATAGGGCCATCTGACAAAATGAAATTAAATAGTGAGAAAAGTAAGGTTTTATACATGGGCAAGAAAAAGGAAATACACAGATATAGAATAGATGGCACCTGGTTCAACTGTAGTAACTATGAGAGGGATCTAGAAGTTCTAGTGGACGACTACTTAAATATCAGCCAGCAGTGTGCTACAGCCACCAAAAAAGCTAAAACAGTCCAAGGCTTCATTAAGAAAGGGACAGAATCAGGGGTGATTCCTTTTACGATGGAGATAAAACTGAATAGTATCGTTGGGAAGTGAAAGACATTAATATTTGTAAGATTTATATATGATGAGGATATTTCTAAATGGAGAACAATTAGAAACAATCTTAGAAAATTTGAGTCTCCACATCTCACAATTTGCACTTTACGTCAGGGTCAGCAATTAGAATATGGCAATTAGAGCCATGACTAAATATGAAATTAGGGTCACCCCACTAGATATAAAATCAACCCTACAGGAAATCTAAAGGTAGTTTTTACTGAGATTGGCTATAACATAAAGTTGTAAGTCTGAAAGTGCTGTACTTCATTCCTGTTCTTATACTCCAATGAATCAATGAGCTGCTTCAGTGTTGTTGCTCTGGCTTAAAAAAAATAAAATTTCATTCCTTTTACCCACAGGGCACATTTCTGTCAAGGATGTCTTCCCTACTTAAATTCATCACCTAATGATGAAAAAAAAAAACTTACAACATTCGATTAGAAATGAAAATGCTTTTTTTGAATGGATTAGAAAGAAATATGGGTTTTAAAAATAAACATTTCATCTATGACATTATGTTTATCTATTTGACACAGCAAAGCACTACACTTAATTCTGGCCAAAATTGAAATAGTTGATAGATAGTATTTCATGTTAAGGAAATTTAAAATGATAGCTTCTAGAGTATGTCCCATTTGCTGGGGAAAGTAATAAAGAAATAAGTGCTTATGTGGTGGACTTGTGAAAGTTGCTTTTCTGTTTTGTGTAAACATTTCATTAAAAAAAGACAAATCAACACTCAGGTTGTTGTATAATTGTAGATCCTAAGCTGATCTCAAATTTTTATCCAAATTACACTTTAAATCACAAACAATTCATAATATCTGGAATTTTTTTTTAGGGGTGGGGTTGGAAAGAGTGGAAAAGAAGAAAGGACTGAAAACTTTTATATGGTGGTAAAAGTATTCTGATTCTAAAAAAACAAAGTGAGTGTTGTGAATGGCTTAGGCTGAAATGTGTATCAAAATGAAACATGTTTGCAGTAAAATAAAAATGTATCTTACTTTTAATGCTATTTGAGCATATACTATGGGATATGGAGAAATGCATTCAAATTTACCATATTTTTCGGAGTATAAGACGCACCGGAGTATAAGACGCACCTACCTTTTTTGGTGAGGAAAAGGAAAAAAAAGAAATCTCCCTCTGCCTCTGCACAATTTTGCCTTGTTTCAGCAAACAGCAAACAGCCTGCTTTACTTTCATTTTCATCATAGCTTGATTAGCACAAGGAAAAAAAAAATCTGCTCCAGCAATTTACCTCTTTGCAGTAAGCAGCAGAGGCCTGCGCAAAACAGCTGAGAGCAAATCAGCTGAGAGTCGGGAGGCCGATCCAATCAACTTGTGCTAATTAGGCTATGCTGAAGTTGAAACGAGCTGTTTTTTCTTGCTGTTTGCTTGCAAGGAGGTAACTGCTGCGAGGCAGAGGCCAAAGGGTGGGGCCAGTGGGTGGGCGGGGCTACATTTGGTGTATAAGACACACCTAAATTTTCACCCCCTTTTAGGGGGGGGGGAAGGTGCATCTTATACTCCGAAAAATACAGTATTTACTTATTGTCATATGGTAACTAACTATTTACTTATTCAGATTTATATGGCCACCTAACCATAGAAGCTATGGGCAGGTAACAACAGTTGAAACACATATAAATAGGAAATAATAGATAACCAAGATAAAAAAAATATTTTTTAATGCAAGTATTAGAAGGCTGACAAATTAAGGCCAAGAAATGATGTTGTCAACCTGAATTATATTTTGGAATTTAGCTCAATATTATTGTTTGAAAACTGGATTTCCCTACTTTTAGCATAACCTTTATAAGGCTATGAACATATAGATATATAAATACTTATAATCTGCCACAGTAAAACCAAAAATTTGGCATTTGAACTAAACAACGTATCTTTCAAGGCAGGGGTGGGTTCTAATTTTTTTTACTACCGATTCTGTGGGCGTGGCTTATTTTGTGGGTGTGGCTTGGAGGTCATGTGATTAGGTGGGCGTGGTTAGTTGGTCAGAGTCACTTCTGGAAGGTCCTCGCACTTACGACCAGTCCTTGCACTTACGACCCAACTCATTTGTTTGCTTTTAACACTGATCAGCTGTAGGACAGCCCTTTGAAGCCCCGCGGCAAGAGTTTAAACAGTTTTTTCCCTCTTGTCATCAGCTGGGACTCAGGAGGCAGCAATAGATTGGGGGTGGAACCAAATAAAAAGTAAGAATAACGTGGGGTGGGGGGTGGGAGGGCAGGGGGGGAGAACCGGTTCGGTGACATCATATTGTCACCGCTACTGGCTCGGCCGAACCGGGAGGAACCCACCACTGTTTCAGGGACATTACAAGCTCCATGATGGAATACTGCTATGGGAATTCTGTATCCTATTAAAAAAAACAAAAACTAAAATTGGGCTTTACTGGACATTTTTTGTTAGTGAAATCCAATTACAATCTCTTAGTTTTCTATCTAAAGTATTATTTCTCCAGGTAATAAATTCCAACATGAGATTTTCTTGTTTAAATTCTGAAAAATCTCTCATGCTATTTCCTCTCTTAAAATCCAAAAAATTCTTTATGGTCAGGAGATGTTGACTTCTGTAACTAAATGCAGTGCCCCAAAGAGTTAAACTAGATTCTGCCTCATTTCCCACAGAGATTTAAAGCAAAAAAAATCTCTGTCCTGTAAAACTAATACTGAAGATATGAAATACACCAAGACAGTGCTAACTGATGACAATCTAAATCCTGCAAGCACACCACCAATAAATCTTTGGAAGGATAACCAGCCACAGAATTCCTGCTCATGGATTGTATAAATTCACCCACTCATCCACCTCTCCTACAAGTTTCAAGAGCATGTGAATACCAAAGAAATAAAATTCTTTTATAAGAAAAGAAAACCCTGTTTAGTTTATGTAAGGCTATTTAATGCTGATTTTCTATTCAGTCAGTCACTTTTGTTGTATTTAGTCATGAAAGTTTTCTCAAAAGCATCTCACTTCGCGGATGATTTATTAATGGCTTTCTTAAAAAGAAACAGCAAACCTCATGCAGGGCACCCAAAATATTGATATAAGTCTGCCTAAATCTACAAACTATTATTTGTGGGAAATTATATACAGCACCTTCAGGCAATGATCATTCAACTGAGCTGGTGACAAATATGTTTACAGTACATAAAGCTTCATTCTCCATTGCACCTGATAACAAGCGATTGTTGCTTCTAGGAAGGAAAAACAAAGCTTTACTTGTTGAAGATAAATGAGAACAGATGTTGAGGAAAAACGGCAAGACGCTGTTGTTAAATGTGACAGATTTAAAGTAATCCAAACCTAAAGACAAGTCCCAAAGTGCATCCGGTGAGAGTTTCTTGCCTCTGCTTTGAAAATGTATGTCCTTAGATGCTCCACATACAGAGAAAATGGGTGGAAGATTATCACTGGTGGGAATAGAATTTACATTTTGGAAAGCCTTTCAAAAGGCCAATGTGCAACTGAAAACTGGTTTCCAGAACCCTATGCCAGCTTTATAAACTCCTAAATGAATATTTGATAAAATTGCCTTGGATTTCCATTGAAATCAACAAGACATGCAAGACACTTACTACTGCAAAAAGATGTTGGTTGGAAATAGCAGGAGGGACAGAAAAGGGACGGAAAAGAAAGAATTCCTATATGTTTACAACAAGATGCTTCGAGACTATCTTTTTGAATACCAGCAACACCCAGAATTGCCTAGGGCATGTTGCTAAGAAAACAAAAGGAATTCAGAAGCAAGTGAAGTTAAATGATTCACCTGCTACCTTTACAAGGTGTTACACAGTTGGCTTAAACATGCACACCTATTTGTGGCTGCCATTGAAAAATCCTTGCCCAGCATTTATGTATGAGGAACAATAGCTCCCTTGCTTTTTTTCCTGAGGATTTCAACTGCTCCAAAAGAGCTCAGATCTTTTCAGAATTGGGCTGATGCATTTCATCATTATACCCTGCAACTGAAATAACATAACATTTCCAACTGTTTGGCAGCAAAGCCATGCTGAAGGACATAATAATATGGTCTCATTTATTTTTATTTTGCTTTTCAAATGCAATACATTTCTAGAATGTATTACATCATCATTTCTATTATCATTTATCTTTTCAGGCTTACAATCTAAAAGACTCTAATAGAAGGGAAATACATGCAACTCAGGGTTGAATTGTGCAGTTATTGGGGTTTTTTGAGCTTGGTTGTTTCCTTACAGACATTTCATTTGGAGCAGTTTAGTTGGGTTGTGTGCTACAGTGATGCCCTGTGATTACAATAGTCTGTTGGTCGTTTCTAAGATTTTTTTTTAGAATAGTGTTATATTTTTCTTAGCTTCTGTTGGTAGTGCTATAGTGGTTGAGTGGCCAGCTACTTTTGGATATAGTTGTATGGGTATCCAATCTGCTGGATCATAACAGGAACATAACATAAGCAAGTGTCAGAAGCAGACAGTATTTATACCAGGCAATATTCTCCTTAAAAACTCACTTCAAAGTCAGCTTTTCTCATATTTAGTTCCAGTCAGGAAGGGTATGATGTTGCACAGATAAAAAGTTATTTTCTTCTAACAACTTCCTTCTCATTATGGAAACCTATCCATTTCCTCAAAAAACATGGATGCGTGTGTGTGTGTGTGTGTGTGTGTGTGCATTTGTATATGTGTATGTGTATGTATATACAGTATATGCAGATTCATAAACATATCCAAATATATATTCCTTTTTCATGTAAACATGATTAACATTTATTTCAAGCTGTAATAAACAAAGGTTAAATTGAGCTTTAAGCTTAAATCAATTCATAATAAAAATCTGTCTATGGGTAGAACTGAAAGTTGTTTGCTGGTACCTGAAGAAGACTGAGGTTGTGTTTATCTACTGCCTGGCCCCTCTCTGCTAGATAATAGATAAATGAGCAAGCCTCTGATTCTTCTATTAATGGTACTTCATTATTTTGCTCCAAAGTTACCAAGGCTGTTAATTAAAAAATTCAGCTTTTATGAAAATGATTTTCTTAGTTGCCTTACATAGGGAGGAGAAGGATACTTATTGTCTATCTGACTATAAATAGGATTGTGTAAAGACTATAAGCTGTCAAGCCAAATGTTTTGGCTCTGGTTTTTATAAAGTTGTAAACCAATTATCTTTCTACAGCTACAGAAATTACTTATTCCAAAGAACCAACCTTTCCAAATGGAAAAAATATTTAAAGCAATTATTTATCTACTATCTTTTATGCAATGATAATTACTAAAGGTTCAGTATGTCTCTGATTGCTTAGAGAACAAATAATTTTCTTACCATATTAATAAAATTCGCAGAAGAATCTGGTTGACCAGATTTATAATCTGGAGACTAGATTAGATATGAATTTAACTTGGTCTAGCAAAGCTTTTCTTTCGATAATAAACTTAACAGAAACAGAAACACTTCTGTTCTTCAAGCACTGACATTAGAAACTCTTTCTTTGGACAATGCATCCAAATGCAATTAACTGACTTCCTGAATGCTGTTTTAAGATTTAGCAAATGCATATTTGGAATAGTCAATAAGCAATGTATGCAATATGCACTGCAATATGTTACAAGAGTAACAGTGTTGCTATTCATCTTACAGCAAAATTCAGCAAAATGTAAGCACTTTTAGTGCATATGTATTTAATCAAATTAAATGCAAGCCTATGTTTTTAAAATAACCAGTCTTTAGTATGTTCATCAGTGAGCTTTCTTATTCTTAAATTTGTTATTTTGAACAATTTTTTGTAAACTCTGTAGGAAAGATAAATAGGATTGTTTGGTTATATTGCTTGGTATGATTTAAAAAAAAATAAATATCAGAAAGCCTTAATGTTAATATTATTAACATTAATAATAGTTAATATTATTGCTCATTTAAAAGGCCTAATAGAAATCATTTTGTCCAAACTCTGCAGGTAAACTGACACTGTCTGGGAAACCCCAATGAATCCCAAATTTTAATAAAACAGCCCTATTGACTATTGGAAAGACCTTCAAGGATTGTTTCTGTAAAATGGATTAAGGTGTTTTGCAATGTTATTTGTTCTATCAAGAATTTGATTAGAAAAATTACTTTGAATAAGTATACTCGATGATACTTATGATTGAATAAGTATAATCTAGACAGCTATGGGAATGAAGTACCAAATTCAGAAAGAAAAGAGCCTCAGTAACTTCTGGCTATATGAAACTAAATTTGATATCATTTTTCTGATTGTCCTTTGCCTGGAATACAATCCTTAGCATACAATCATAACATTAATAATAAATTGTGGCCTAAAAAAAACTATGAATGAAAAAACTATGGCCTGCCAGATTTTTCCTAAAGTTGTGGATTAAATTTAATGTTTAAAAGGGACAAAACAGGGATCAATCAATTCATGTAATAATTTAATATATTTAATTACATTTTTACAATTAAATTAAATACTTGTATTTTTTTCCAGTTCCACCCTTGTCTGCAATGTAATCCCCAGCATGCCACCTGAAGGTCAATTGTGGCCTTTGGTTCAAAAAAACCTGGGCATTCTTGCAGAAAACTGTTTAGGACGGTCAGATTCATTTTAATAATGGCCCTGCTCTTCATTATCGGTTATATTTAAATCGACCTTCTCAGGGTGAAAAAACATTAATTCATTAATGTAAAAAATAAAAATAAAAACCCAACATACATGTGGATATATCTAGAAAGACAAATATAGAAAGTTATAATAATTCTTAATTTCCAAAGTTTATATTATCAATGTTCAATAGGAACAAGATCACAAACCAGGAGAAGACAAAGTACGATGTATATTCCACATTTCCACATTATATACAGGGTGTGAATCTGCTTTTAATTGGGACGGACAGCTTTTACCAGCTGATCAAGTTCATATCACTTAGTTGAAGACCTGCTCCATTATAAACTAATTCTCAGAGTTGTAAAGAGTAAAGTCCCCTGCACAGCATTAGAACTGAGAAAAAGGAAAAGTTATGTAGTAACAGTAAACTAAAACAAGCTTGACCTTCTCTAGGAATAAAGCAGCAAAAATAAAGGATTCCAAGCTAAACATACATTCAATAGGTAGGGAATTCAATACCTGTTAAATACTTCAATGACAGATACTGTCAGTGCAATTCCATTTAACTGTGGATTCTGACTGAGTCTTGCCATGCTTCTGTCATCAACATCTGAAGGATACTCAGAAGGAGAATAATGTGGGACTCTGCAACGAACTGTGCCTGACTGCTTCCATGTATATAACTCTGAAAAAAAATTGAAGGAAGAAAGAATGAATAATAGATCAGTCATTCTAATAGAACGTTCTAATAGAACGAATAGTCGGAGCGTATGTACATATGCATTCATTTGCATATTTGTTTAGTTATTTAAAGAGTGTATTTGTACAGCCTAGCAAAACATATTACAAAAGAACATAGTAGTACATAAAGATGATAAACACCCAGCTGCAAAATTGTGTCCTGAACCTTTCTGCTTAAAACCCAAGAACCCAAAATGCAAGGAAAAAGCAAGCCTTTGCCCACATTTGCAAGTCTAATGGTGCATTCTCAGAAGCTACTGTTGGTAAGAGAACACTGTTCAGGATGAAAATTTGCTCTGATGCAGGAAACTAATTGCTTTATTAAAAGCCTTGACAGCCTATCAATGTTTTGCCCATAATTTAATTACAATGATAGTACTAAATAGAACAAAATGCATGCATTAAATAGCTTTTAAATAACAGGTAGCATTCAACAGGCCAAAATGCTTAGCTTTTCTCACTTGGTGTCCACATGTGCCTTTACATTTCTATCTGTGCTGAAGAAGAAAGCAGGTGGACAGAGTTCCCTGCCCACACAATTTGTTTTCTAAAACTTTCACATTACAATGAACATGATCAACAGAATAACAGAGTTGGAAGGGACGCTCAAGGTCTTCTACAGTGCAACCACTGTTCAAGTAGGAGACCCTATACCATTCCAGATAGCAATAGCAATAGCAATAGCACTTAGACTTATACGCAGTGCTCACAGTGCTTTACAGCTCTCACTAAACAGTTTACAGAGTCAGCATATTGCTCCCAACAATCTGGGTCCTCATTTTACCAACCTCGGAAGGAAGGAAGGCTGAGTCAACCTTGAGTCAGTAAGACTCAAACTGCCGAACTGCTGGCAATCAGCAGACGTAGCCTGCAATACTGCATTTTAACCATTGCACCACCATATTGTAGCTCCTAAATGCTGTCCATTCTCTTTTTAAAAACCTCAAGTGATGGAACACCCATAATTTCTGGAGGCCAGCCATTTCACTGATTAATTGTTCTCACTGACAAGAAAGTTCTCGTTAGTTCCAGATTTGATGTCTCCTTGATAAGTTTCCATCTGTTATTTCTTGTCTTGCCCTCAGGTGCTTTGGAGAATACATTGACACCCTCTTCTCTGTGACAGCCCCTCAAATATTGGAAAACTTCTACAATGTTGTCCCTAGCCCCTTCTATTTGTTAGACTAGACATACCCAGTTCCTGTACCATTCATCATATGTTCTAGCATCTAGCCCCCTAATCAGGGGTGAAATCTAAATTTTTTTTGCTACCGGTTCTGTGGGCGTGGGTTAATTAGTGGGCGTGGCTTGGTGGTAAGGTGACTGGCAGGGCGTAGCTTGTTGGTCAGGTGGGCGTGGCCAAGTCAATGTCACTTCTTTGCCCTTTTTTAACCTACAAAACACAACACAACACAACTGGCTCACCCACAATATAAAAGCAACTGTGCTAGACCCAAAATGGCCCCTGCAACAAGCAGGAACCTACACAGCCACAAAAAGCCCAAAAAACCAACTTTCACACTTTACACACACAAAATTCCACATACAGCTTTGTGAAATTTTGTGTGTTTGTGTAGTTAGAGTGAAACACTACAGAAACACACTAAATCTCAGAAAGCTGCACAAATATTATTTTATTTTATTTTAATTTTTATATAAAAGCAGCTAAATTTAAAAATTCCTAAACTTTAAATGGCTAGGTCTAAAAAAAGAACAACTAAAAAAAACCCCAATTAACTATTTTTTTAAAGCTCCCAAAGGGGAAAAAAACTTACCCAATAGAACAGGGGTCTCCAACCTTGGCAACTTTAAGACTTGTAGACTTCAACTCCCAGAATTCCTCAGCCAGCTTTGCTTTGCTGGCTGAAGAATTCTGGGAGTTGAAGTCCACAACTCCCTGCCTGCTTGATTGCAGGCAGGGAGATTCAGTTGCTTGCTGATGCAATTGATTTACAATGGGATTACAGCAAGGCGTTGTGACCAGCAGCTAAAGTAAGCAAGCTGAGGGGGGGAGGGGGAGGGATTTTTGCTACGAGCCATTTAAAAGGAAAAAAAAATTCTTTTACATGGCTCTGGCAATCCAAGCTGAGTTGCCTGATTAGCAGGCAACTGGGATCGTCAGAGCTTGGCTGGTCAGAGCCATTTAAAAGGAAAAAAAGGCTCTGATGATCGCATGGCTCAGCTGGGCATGGGGGGCGGGGGCAGGGATTTTTGCTACCGGTTCTCCGAACTGCCCGCCATCGCTACCTACTGACCCGAGCCGGTCCGAACCGGGAGCATTTCACCCCTGCCCCTAATCATCCTTATTACTGTTCTTTGTACCCTTTCTAGAATATCAACATCTTTTCAATATCGTGGCAACTAAAATTGGATAGAATATTCCAAGTTTTACCTAAGCAATATAAAGCAGTACTAATGCTTCATGTGATCTTGATACTGTGCTTCTATTGATGCAGTCTAGGACTGCATTGGCTTTTTTGTAGCTGCAGCACACTGTTGGCTCATACTTAAGTGGTTGTCTACTAGGAATTCTAGATCTCTCTGAGTTATTGCTGTTGAGTATTCTATTTTATAATTCTATACCCAATCACCAATTCCAACTTCCATATTATAATTCAGGCTGATATAATGCACTTTGTCATTTAAATTTTCACACTCCAGAATTAACCCCTTCCCCATTGCTCTTTCACACATACAGATAGGAGAAAAGAATCTTTAGAAGATAATTTGTTAATTTTTTGCTTGGGAGGCAAATATATTAATAAAAAGAATAATATTGTAGTCTTACAAAATTTAGTGTATCAAAATGCAAGGCTCCAATTGAGGCAAGTATCTGAATCAAGTTATCCTGGGCAGATACTGGAACACATTCAGTGAAGGGGCACCTACCGACTCTTTGGTTCAATATTTGAACTGCTCTTACTATTAGAAGAATTTTCCCTCCTCCTAATATTCAACGTACCAATCACGAGAATGATTTCTAGTTCTGCCTTGGGCATGAATTTCAGCTGGATGTCTTTGGGCCAGTCAGTCTTTCTCAGCCCTAAGAAGAATGCAGTAGCAAACCGCTTCTGAAATGCTGTCAACAAAACTGCTGGGATTAATCCAGGTAGTTGTCAGGAGTCAATCATAAACAAGAAGAATAATCTGTAGTCTAAGATGCAGATAGTACTCGGAATACATGCCAGGTAAATGCAACTGCTAGTCAACAACTTCTCAGGCCAACCCACCTCAGGGTCCCCTGTTTTGGGGAAAATAGGAGGAGAAAGGAATATTAGGGATGTTCACTTTCTTGAATCATTTATAAAAAAGAGATAAAAATAAATGAATGAATGAATAAAGTATCAGATTCTGCCTTTCTGCAGTTCTAATTGTTCACTTTATATTGCATTCTCTGGAATGAGAAAGAACAAATCTTGATTTTCTATTGAGAAGCTTTCTATATTTGAAGAGTAGGATCATGGCCTATCTTGCTTGTTTTTTTATGGCTAAATATTTCAGTTCCTTCAGATTTTTTTTTTTTTAGGATTTACTTTCTAATCCCCAGAGTATTCTAGTGGCTTTTTTTTCCTGAATATAGCTCATATTTCCTCAATCTTTCTTAGGGTATGATGCCCAGAGCAAACACAGCACTAAAGGTGCTGCCTGATCAAAGAAAATGATCACTTCCCGTATTTTAAAAATTATACTTCATCACTTGCCCTTTTTTGCAGATATATCATACCACTGGCTCACATTCATTTTGAATCAAAAAACATTTTTCATAAATAATATTTCCAAGCCAGATATCCCCCGTGGTGGGATTCTACCGGTTCGCACCGGTTCAGTAGAACCGGTTGTTAAGTAGTTAAGCAGTTCGGAGAACAGGTTGTTAAATGAAATCTCCTTTTGTTTTTTCCCCACTTTACAGGGTTAATCCTGTAAGGAATTACAACATTTGGTGTTGTTTCCTAGTCTAATCTTTATTGTCCTGCTTACAGAAACTGCCTCTCCGGCAGTATGCCTAGACTTACTGTCACTTCCGGTTCCGGAGGGGTTTTTTTTTGCTTGACTTTCTTTAAGGGGAAGGGTTGTTTTAAGCTTTTTACACTGCTGTTGGGAGGAAATACTCCCCTGTTGGAGTTCTTCCAGTCAGGGTGCAATGATCAGCACTTTGAAGAAATAATTGAATAACGAAGCAGAAGCTTTTAATGACAAGGAACCAAGATGAGTGACATTCAGCAAGGCTTATTGGCTAGCTAGAAAGATTGACATTCAAACGTGAGTTTACATACCCTTTCTGACTTTTGGTCTAAAACTGATTTTTGGTGAAGTTTAATTCTGTGCTTGGTAATGTTTAATCCTGTGTTTAGTGATGGGATAATTTTCTCTATTCAGCTTTGTTTAGAAAGAAAAAAATGTTAATCTCTGTTCCTGAAAAGAAGCAGCTTTGGAAATCTGACTAGTTCTGTGTCTATTTGTTCTGGTAATTGGTTTAACAAGCAAAAGATACTCTGTTTGCTCCTTTGCTTCATTCTGGAGAGCTTAAATGACCTCTCTGCTAAAGGGTTTCACTTTATGAGCAAGAGTTGGCTGCTGATAGTTATCACTGCATTTTAACTATTTTAATTCCTCAAGGTGCTCTGGCACCCTCCCTGATTTGTAACTCCAGTTTGCAGGTATTACTAATCTAATGATTGGTATTTAGGGCAGCTTTTTGCAAGCAAAGAAGCTTTTTGTATTTTTGTACAGGTAATCCTTGACTTACAAGTTACAATGGCACTGGAAAAAGTGACTTATGACTGTTTTTCACACTTATGACCATTGCAGCAAACTGTCATTAGGGCAAAGAAGCGATGCCACATGACCACCTGGCCACGCCCACCCGGTCACATGAAGAACCGCAGTTATGAAATGAGTGACACGGTTTGTTAAGAATGCTGCAACGGGCAGAAATGATGACCAGTCATAAGTGCGAGGACCAGTCAAAAGTCCGAGGACCTGTCAGAAATCACTTTTTTCAGCCCTCTGGGTAATCCTTTTGTGCATATGGACTACTCAGAGGGCTGAAAAAGTTATTTTTGACTGGTCCTTGCACTTTTGACCAGTCCTCGCACTTACGACTGTTCTCACATTTTATGTTTTTCACCCTATCTTGTCACCAGGGTGACGAGAAGCAGTTGTGAAATGAGTGACATTAAGAATGCTGCATGGCCATAAATGTGAGGATGGTCATAAGTGTGAGAACCAGTCAAAAGTGCGAGGACCGGTCAATAATGACTTTTTTCAGCCCTCTGAGTAGTTCCTATACATATAGCCACGGCCACCTGGTCACATGATCAGCTAGCCATGCCCACCCAAATAAGCTACGCCCACAGAACCGGTTGTTAAAAGAATTGAATCCCACCACTGGATATTCTCCAATCTATACCTGTAGTTTGGACTTCAGTGGTCTAAATGAAGAGCTCTGCACCTACCTTTGCTCTATTACTTTCAGCCCACTCCTATAATTATCAAACTGTTTTGAATTTGATTTCTCTTTTCTATGATATTAACCATCCTATCTAATTGTGCACCACCTTAAAAATGATAAGCATTCTTTCTATCTCTTAAGACAAGTCAATCACCTGTGTGTGTGTGTATATATATGTCAAGAAAAAAAAATAGAGGATAAAATGCTGGTTCTTTGTCATCACAAATGACACCTCTCCCCAATCAGATAAAACTAATTGATGGAGCATTTCTTTGAATATGAGAGTACTAGGACTTGGCTTTCCTTTTCTTTTTCTCAAGGTCCTTAGCTTGTACTCAGTAGAAGACACCAAGATACTCAAATGTCACTCTGCATATGACAGATGGGCCATTTATGATAGACCAAAACCCTTTTAAGCACTTGACTGCCTTCACTATATGAAACTGTACTCTTTTCTTATTTAAAGTTAAATATAGCATTAGGCTTTTGTGGATTTCCCTTAACACAACCCCTTACTATGCTTCTTGGATCTTGGTACTCAGTGGTAGTTTTTGGTCCACTCTGCCCTGGGAAATTCATATCTTCCACATATCATAACTTGGTTCTGGTTT
Source organism: Pantherophis guttatus (assembly GCF_059756535.1). Lineage (NCBI taxonomy): Eukaryota > Metazoa > Chordata > Lepidosauria > Squamata > Colubridae > Pantherophis > Pantherophis guttatus. The sequence goes on along the minus strand of NC_142070.1, from coordinate 41,037,642 downwards.
GAAAAATGTTTTCTCATCACTAATTCATTATATCAGTCTTTATGGTAAGATTTCATATTACTATTCATTCCTTATATCAATCTTTTGTAAGATCATAATATTTGAAGCCAGATCAAAATTCATGAGCCAGATTGTACTCTTCCAAACAGCCCTGCTGCCAGAAAGTAATCTGAACACTTGCAGCCAGCAAGTTAGAAGGCAGAGAAGTGCATCTGGAATGGGTTAAGAGACAGGATACTGTGACCATAGGTGAAAAAGCTCTTATTTTTTAGTGGATTGTTTTGAAGAACAAGGAAGACCAGACACATTATTTCTGTTTCTTTTTCTTTCTTTATAATTTATAAATTAAATAAAAGACCGTGAGACCTTTTTTTACTCCATTTATCCAACCTTGGGTCTGGGTGGTATGTGATGAATCAGTAACAAGATAACTAAAAGGCCCCAGATGTTGATACACAAAGTTCATTTTCCCTTGACTACATTCTAATTTCAGGTAGTACTACAGACAATGTACTGGAAGTCATTTTCCATCATCAACCCTTTCTCTCTAAGTTTGTGCACAGAAAAATGGTAAATGTGCAATGTTATTCAGTTATACCCTTCTCTTCCCTAAAAAAGGCCTTTCACTGACATGAGGTTCCTCCTTTATGGAAAATGCAGTTATTCCAGTTGACCATCAGCAGGTTCCTCGCATTGCCTAACAGTAGAGAGCAGGAAGAAAATAGATGGGGAAGTAGCACAGATAAATTGATGAAAGTCTGAGAAACCAGCTCTTCAATTACTATTTACAAGGATGATTTAGTAGCCTAGAAATTGCTGGTGATAGCAAATCATATTGTACAGCCCCAAAAGTCATAATTTATAGCACTTTCCTTATCTAGTAGCAGTTCTGGCAATTTCGTTTAAACATTACCTCCTCCACACTGGATGTTGGCATACACATTGCCTTTCTCTATGGAGAATCCCCACCTCCCTATAAATACCAGGCTCATTACAATCCTATCAAATTTTAAGATACTTTGAAAGTCACCTAAGGGATAGAATTTAATGAAGCTTAAATGAAATTAAGGTCCCTATGGAAAGCTGATTAGTCTATATCCATATAGGCTTTACCGTGGCACCTAAGGGTTATCTTATGGGTAAAAGTTACATATAAATAACCAACTTACTGAGATGGGGGCGAAACAGAAATGATAGCTTTTAAAACTGTAAATATAAAAATCCATTTCCCCTCTCTCTCCAAGCAAAAGCAGAACCAAATTAGGACACATCACAGCATCGGTACTTTTAAAAAAGCTATTCTGAGTAGAGATGTGGAAGTCACCAAAAGTCTATTGAGTTGCTTTGGGGTGATAGCAAAAACAGAAAAATAAAATAAAGGTGTGTTTTAAATTAAGAGAAATTATTTGTTCCTATAAAAAATCCTCATGAGAGGACAATGGTGCATGGAAATCAAAAGCTGTTCCTACTGGATTAACCACAGAATGCTGGTTTTCAATTCAATTCTGGGCTTGTCTTCCTAGCAATTAGTCACTAGTTTCTATGGCTCTTTTAGGGGAGAAAAGCAAAGCACCAGGGGAAATTTAGCTGTTGGGAGGGATACTCTGATCCTGGTGATTTACAAGAAAATTCAGATATTACAGTTCTGCCCTAAAGAATATCCTGCATATCTTTAACAACATTAAACAATAACATCTGCCTAACCCCTGTCCTTGGGAAGGACTTGATAGATGAATAAAAATATAAACATAAAAAATGAAGAAGCTAATTTGCTCTGGGATTTTAGAATTTAAACAGAAGACCTCTGTCACATAACATTCCAGACTTAACAACTGTTGATAAGAAACACAAAAAAGTCTGAGTAATGGATGTGGCAGAATCTGGAGACAGCACAATAGAAGGGAAAGTATTTATACAATACTTTTTTTATAATAGAATATAAAAAAATACAAAGAGCTGAAAACAGAAACAGAACAACTGTAGCAAAAACAAGCAAAGGTAATACCAATACTAATAGGTGCCTTACATTCATTCCCAAAACAACTTGAGCACCACTTGAATACCACAGGCACTGAAAACTCACCATCAGTCTACTGCAAAAGGTGTCTTTTCTTGGAACAGGTTACATCCTGTGACAATACCTGTAACACCATCACACATCCTTATTTACCTATGTATACCAGGTCTTTGGAAAGGATAGGTAGACAAAAATGCCAAAAGTCTAAACATCTAGATGACTGTACGATAAACCATAATAACGATCCCCCAGGAGTTTCTATCTTTACTTATGCGCTCCGAGAAGAATGAGAGCTTATGTCAGAAGTTCAACCATACTGAACAGTTCTTACCAGAGGAACCAGATCAGGGATGAAATCCAGCAGGTTCTGGAGAACCAGTAGCAGAAATTTTGAGCAGTTCAGAGAATTGGCAAATACCACCTCTGGCTGGCCCCAGAGTGGGTTGGAAATGGAGATTTTGCAGTATCCTTCCCCTGGAGTGAGGTGGGAAGGGAGATTTTGTAGTATCCTTCCCTGCTATGCCCACAGAACTGGTAGTAAAAAAAATTGGATTTCACCTCTGAGCCAGATGAAGCAAGAACTGGAGGGACCACAAAATAGACAAAGTAATAAAAATGAAGCAGCACAAATGGTAGACAACTGAAGAAGCTTCTTGGATGAGAAGTGAAACATCAAGGAAAAATAAAGTAAGTACAGTTGCCTCTTGAAAAAAACACCCTTATTGTTTTCTTTTTTCTTTGTACTTCTGCATTTAAATTTTGATATTTGAATCCACTGAAAGATAAGCCCTACTGAACCCAAATTTTGAAGACCTTAAAAGTAGGCATACTTGATAACTGTATAAAGACAGTATTTACAGCATATGGTTATATATCCTCCAAAGATTGTTTTAATAATTACAGATGACAACAGGCTTGGGCAGTTGCCTGAAATTGCTACCAGCCTTTCAATTTGCATCTGATTCTTCTTTACAGTAAATTTTGACAGTTGATCAAAATTTGATCAAGATCAAGATCAAACAAACATAACATACTTTGGAGAGGGATGTTTATAATTTTCAGGAAAAAAAAAACAATTGTTCCAATCACTTTCCATGTTGCAGAATAGGAAAGGCTCATTAAAATCTATGAATATAGAAAGTTCTAAGCTTGTGAACCATACCTCTCTTCATCTTATAATTAACTTCAGTCTTGGCTCTTGATCCTACTGAATGTAATGAGTGCAATAATTTTACAAGATATCATAATTAGAAAAATCTTTTATATTTACTTCTAGAAAGCAAAATTAAGTATTTAGTAACTGCAAAAATAGTGAGCACTACTGAAGTAAAGAAGACATGTATTTTGCATATATTCTCTGAAATAATCAATGAAACTCATAATGGATTGTAATTTTAAATTTGTCTAAATAATTCATTTGTTGGTGATCTTCAGAGTGATATCTGTCATGGTTCAGTGAAACACTTAAGATTAAATGTTGATTTCATTCTTTCTTTTCTTCCCTGTTAACTTGCATAAATAAAATAGAAAATGGTAATTGGAAAGGAGACCTATTTGAGTTAGATTTTACTCCTCAAGGCAACTCAATTAACTTCTGAAATAGTCCATATTAAAATTTAAGCATGATTGCATGTTTTAAATGCCACAGTAAGTAAATGCTTTTATCAGAATGAAGCAATATGGGATCTGTGTTTCAGTGTTAGTACAGGTGATTTTTGTTTTTAAAAAGGACATGTTCAAAACCCACCATTAATTAAAATCTATTTAAATTAATAATCAAGCATCAGAAGAGAGCATTTCTGACCAATTTTCAAACAGTATTTTTCTCTTTTAAGAAAAGACATAGAAGTGATTCACATCTTTTCAAGTGGCCATTTTTGGCATGGAGAAATGAAACAGCTGCTAAGAGTGCAAAGGTTTGAACAAGCACCAATAAACATTCTTTTATTGCAGCAGCCAAAATCATTTTGCTGTTGCAAATCTCAAATAGACTTTTTTTTGCCACTGAAAACATAACTACATCCAATCTGACAGTCTTTCAGTTGCCAGGATTGTGCATGGTAAAGAAGCTTATGATTATCACAAATTAATCCAGTTTCTTTTATGTACCATAAATCTTACTAGGAAGCAGTCCAGAAATTAAGATCTGAATAAGCGGTCCATATGAAGATGCAGCCATTTACTAGTGCTCATCTGCCAGGTAAATAGTAATGGATGTTCTTTTGAATGACTTGCACACTATGAGGAAAGTGTCATGTGGTTATTTCTTTTTTAAAAAGAAGATTCTTTAAAAACTAGAAGGATATGAAATCACTGTTTATTCCATTGCCAGATGGGCTGAGAAGAAATTCATTGGATGTGGATGTTACATATTGAAACATGCATTTAATTTTCCAATGACAATAACCTGACTTTCTGAATCAGGGTTCTGAATTTATTCCAAAGGAGTACATTCTATCTCCTTTATCTTTGTGACTGTATAGATGTGTTATAGATGTGTGCACTTATTAATGTATTTGCTTGGATACAGAAACAGAATGATCTGTTGATGTTGGGCAGGTCTGAACCAGTAAAGCCAACAGATTATAAAAAAGGGACATTTAAGCCACCTGCCCCCATTCCGACTCCATCCTCCAGCTTGATTAGTTGATAATGTTTGGAAGAAGTATTTCTCCAATGCAGTGTCTGCCCTTGTCAAACCCTCCTGCTAGGGGATTGGTTGATGCCCACCTTGAAATAATTTAGGAAGATAGTAAAAACAGTATTGCTCCATAGAGCATTTAATATCTAATTGCTGCCACTGGGATTGGGTGCCAGTGGGTTTTATTTCATTTGTCATTTAACTGTTTTTATCAATTAGTTCATGCTGTTTTATTGTTTGTGGGTAAACAGCAGGAGTCCTATTTGGAATATGGCAATATGTAAAAGCTATATATAAATAAATAAATAATATGTGTGTGCTGGGGAAATCTTGTCTTACATTAGACTGCCGAAATACTTTTTTAAGCATTCATTTTATATTGCAACTTAGATCTGTAAACCTTGTATCTTCTCATACAGATTTGGAAATATTTATTAAACGAAACACTTAGTTTCCTCTATAAAGTATTTAGGAAAAGAGGGAGAACTCTTGCTTTTTTCATTTAGATATTTTCTTCTAGTTTGGCACTCATATGATAGAGTCAAATCCATTTAATGAGATTCGCAAAGGGTGTTTCTGGAATAAACACACATACAAACACACAAACCCCAAGATACACATAGCATTAGCTCTTGGGATAAATATACACAAATTAAGTGGAGGAAACAAAACTAAATCATTATCCTCTTTTCTGTTTTAAGAAGTATACTCCCACCATGTATAAGGTACTTTCCCTGTTCTCAGGATGTTTTTTAAATTTCATGACCTGGCCATTTCTATACCTCATCTGGAAATTACTAGTCAAATGCTATTCATATATGCAGTTCTTACTTGACATGGGACAATGAAAAAATGGATCAAACAAATACCTTGGACAGGAGTTGTGAATGCATCAATATCTTTTGCCAAAAAGTTATTGTATTCAGCGATTTTACAACAAAGCTGAATCTGATAAATTCCACTCATGATGAGGATATTGAGATTATCTTCTAACTGATCAAAAGTCATTTTGATGAGTCTATGATGGCAGACTCATAGAAACCATTTAGTGCTTTTAATGAACTGTTAATTTGATAAGTGTTTGTTTTATATATGTACTGTATATATTGTTATGTATAGTATGAATTAATGGTATGAAGTATTTTTTAAATTCTATGACTTGGTCTTGGACTGTATATAAACACACAAATAGAATAAATAAATAAACTTTCCAACAAGTGGGCAAATTGTTAGAATTTATCCACGGAAGAAATACTTGCACTTTTCGACAACCAATAACCTTTATTAATTTCTAACACAGAAGCAGTATTTAATTTCTGCCTAGTTCTCAGCAGTGTCCCAGCTATTGCTATTAAAATATTCTCTCCAATTTGAGTGTGCAGAATGCTTGTGACACAGATTATTTCTATATGAACTTTCAAGTCTGATTATAAAGCATTTCAAGAGAGACATCCAAAAATACTGTTAAACATAATCAGAGTTGTACTACTGCTGTGCCTGTATGCAGACATATTTAATGGAGTTAATGGAATCACTAGTATGAATAAGGTTTACGAGGACAAAAGCTTCACAGGAAAACATTTTAGTGTACCATTTACTTTAGGCACACAACTATATAAACACTGAACATACTGAAATTTAAATAATAAAGAATGAGGTTGATATTCTGGTACTACAACTAGGCTCTTCTATTCAAATTTATGCTCTGCTCATTGTATGTCATTTTGTTGCAACAATATTCTATTTTTAGAATTTAAATCTCCACAGAATCTAAATATTGATGCCAAACGTTTACTATCATTTAGAATAGTTACACAGTATATCCAAAAAGCACAACAGCAGTTACATTCAAATTTGCAATAAAACTGGAAAGGTTGGTTTGGTGTGTCTCGTATATGTGATGCGTGTCTGTGTATAACTAGATAGACTGATAAGACACCATAGTACCGTGATGGTGAATCTATGGCACGCGTGCCACAGGTGGCACACAGAGCCCTTTCTGCCGGCACGCCAGCGTCGCCCCAGCCCAGGTCCACCGCACATATGCACACCTCCGATCGGCCAGCTGGTCTTCTGGTCTCTGCGGTGCATGAACGGAGGCAGGGCCTTCCCCAATCTCTGCAGGCTCTACCCTCTGCAGATACCTCTCCGTGGCAGAAAGGCAGGAGAAAGCTAGCACGTGATGGGGGGAGAAACTGCAAAGATCTGAGGAGGCACAGAAGGCAGGAGGCACTCAATTGGGGGAGAAACTTTGGAAATCATGGAAGGCAGGAAAAAGCTAGGATTCGATGGGGGAGAAACTTTGGAGATCGTGGAAGGCAGGAAAAAGCTAGGATTCCATGGGGGAGAAACTTTGGAGATCGTGGAAGGCAGAAGGCAGCTCTTTAGTCAGATCTCTCCCCCCTACAAACGCAGCTCTTTTAAACAGGGAAAGAAGATGGGCAAGAGAACGAACACATTTAGCAGGAACTTTGGAGTTGCCTGATCATCACCCAAGCCATCTTGGCAGCGCCATGCGCCAGGCGGGGAACAGCTGTCTCACCAGGGAACGGTACCTAGTTGTCCTCTGGTAAGAGATATGCCGGCCCACTTGGAAAAAGTGGGGGGGGGCGCATTGGGGAGGCATGCATGCACAGTGTGGGCGCATGTGTAGAGGGAGCGTGGGGGTTGTTGTGCACACATGCGTAAATGGGGGTGCGCATTGCATTATGGGTTCCAGCACGCAGGAGCGTGACAGCGCACGCACGCATAGACTTTTGGCACGCAATGCCAAAAAGGTTCGCCATCACTGTCATAGTACATGTATACATTATGTTTAATAAGAAGGAAATCCTTAATTTCATATTACAATTTTTCTTCAATTTTCTTTCCCTTTCCCACCTCAAAACACCAATAATGAATTTCCAAACATGACTCACAATGAGAATGCAGATATATTATATGTACTTGGAATACTATTGAAAATCACATCAGCCTATGAATAAGCATCACGGTATTTAAAACAATAATAGTTAATCAATCATTTTGTAAAAGTTTTTCCATACCCTCACTCAATAAAGAACAGATATAATTTCTATATCATCCAGGCATCTGGAAAATTAATCTAGATTATGGATTAAATCTTAAACATTCAATTGAACATCAGGATAACTAAATAATTGAAATTACGAAAAAAATATCAAAAAGATTACATTATTATAAACCCAGGAACACTAATAAAACAAGATAGTAGCACTAATGTACAAAAGAGTTGGCAGGACCTTTCTGAAAGGCAGTACAAAGGGATTAAGGCCCATGAGAAAGTTGTTCCATCACAGAAATGAAGTTTCATCTTATCCAAATTTATCTTTCTTTTCTTTTGCCCCAAATGAGATGTTATGCATGCTTACGCTGAATTTAATGTTTATCATTTTAATATCCATTCCACTCCTTCATTTAATCCATTTTAAAGAGATTATTTACCATTTCTCTTTTGTCTTAATATTTCTAAATAATTGGATAGGGCTAGCAAACACTAGGCATTTCACTGTTCACCTCTATTATTTTTCAGATAATTCTCTTTCTTTCAGATAAGTCTCTTTCTTTAACAGCTTCATAGTTACATCTTCCACTACACTGCTTCATCTTTTATTCTTATTCTCCATTTCCTATTTTTAGGCAGTTACCATTTGTCAGGCCAAGTAAACATACAAGAATGATGCAGATTCTAAAAGGTATCTTTAATGCTAGTCTGAGGTAAAAACCTAATCTTTAAAATCGTAAGAGTAAATTTCTAGTCAGTTATAGTGAGTTAAGTAAAGTGAAGTTCTTTAAAACATTTTGTTCTCATGGCTCTCATATCAGGACAATGTGAGGAGGACTCTCCTTACCTAAAACTGTATTTTCTGATGGATACTCACATTTCCTATGAATCTTGAAGTTTGAATCTTTATCTCTTACGCATTTGCTCAAGTCCCAAAGAAACAAACGTTACTGCATCATCTTTAGACCATGGTATCATGCTGCACCGGTTGGAAGAGTGGGAGGCACTGTGTTGCGGTGATTCTCCTCCTTTCTCTCTGACCGGTCGCAGTCTGTGTTGACAGGGGGACAGAGGTCGACCCCGAGGCCCCTCATATGTGGGGTGCCGCAAGGGTCGGTCCTCTCGCCTCTCCTGTTCAACATTTATGTGAAGCCGCTGGGCGAGATCATCCGTGGTTTCAGGGTGGAGTACCATCAGTACGCTGATGACACCCAGCTGTACATCTCCACCCCGGATCACTCCAACGATGCCCTTGAAGTGATGTCCCGAGGCCGTACGGATCTGGATGGGGAGGAACATGCTCAGGCTCAACCCATCCAAGACCGAGTGGCTGTGGTTTCCGACATCCCGATATAGTCAGTTGACGCCATCACTGACTATTGGGGGCGAATCATTGGCCCCCACGGAAAGGGCTCGCAACTTGGGCGTCCTCCTGGATTCACGGCTGTCTTTAGAAGAGCACTTGACGGCCGTGACCGGGAGGATTTTTCATCAGGTTCGCCTGATCCGCCAGTTGCATCCCTTTCTGGATCGGGACTCATTACGCACGGTCACTCATGCCCTCGTCACCTCCCGCCTGGACTATTGTAACTCTCTACATGGGGCTCCCCTTGAGCACCCGGAGGCTCCAACTGGCGCAGAGTGCAGCCGTGCGGGTGGTAATGGGAGCGACATGGCGCTCCCATGTAACACCTCTCCTGCGCGAGCTGCACTGGCTCCCGGTGGTCTTCCGGGTGCGCTTCAAGGTTTTGGTTACCACCTTTAAAGCGCTCCATGGCTTAGGGCCTGGTTATTTACGGGACTGCCTACTACCACCAATAGCCTTCCACCGGCCAGTACGCTCTCATAGAGAGGGACTCCTCCGGGTGCCGTCAGCCAAACAGTGTCGACTGGCGGCCCCTAGGGGGAGAGCCTTCTCTGTGGGGGCACCTCATCTGGAATGAGCTCCCCCCAGAGATACGGAGGATCCCGGATCTGCGCTCTTTCCGCCGTGCTGTGAAGACCTTTTTATTCCATCAAGCGGGCTTGGCCTAATTCTCTTCCCTTTTTAAATATGTAAATTTTAATCTGTTTTTAAATTATTGGGGTATTTTAATTTGTCTGGGCCAAATAATTTAATTTGATTTTATCGGGTTTTTAAATTTTGTGTATTTATGTATTTTATTGTTGGCTGTTCACCGCCCTGAGTCCTTCGGGAGTAGGGCGGTATACAAATCAAATAAACTATAAACTAACTATAACTAGCTAGTAACATTTTTTGATACTAATTGTTTACGATTTGTTGAAAGATATTGCATATTCCTTAGCAAGCTTAGGAATTCTTCTGGAAGCTTAATACTTTTAACTTTTCCACAATACTATTTATTAGAATAGTAAGGCTACAGGCATAAAAATTTGCTTTAATTTTGTTATGTTGAAAACTTTCCAATGTTTTACTAAAAAGACCAAACTTTTTTTTCTGGACAAATGTCTTATCAGTTTATCAATTTTACAGCTGAAGACCTTGCACTATATGCTCTTATAACAAAGAACATTTTCCCTAAAATAGCCTGACATTTTTGTTAGTGCCTCTCTAAGTCTAATTCTAAATTTATTTCACAAGTCCAAAATATTTATCACTCAACTAATATTTGAACTGCAGTAATTTCATCCCAGCAAATGAAATAAGAAATTGGTTACACTATAAAACACACTGATAATGCTGTTATCTTTTCTAATTTCAGCAAATTTAACTTCAAAAGGAGCTTCCTCTATTCACAGTTCATGAACCTTCATGAATAAACACGTATTATGATTTCAATGTTTCTATGACTGATAAGAAAAGGAAGTTTGAAGGTTATTCTTTTCACTGCCTTGTTTAAAACTGGTAGTTTGAGTATCATGTGCCTTATTGGATTCAAATAAGCCTTCCCTGGACCCGGCTATATTATCAAATTATCGTCCAGTCTCCAATCTTCACTTTGTTGCGAAGGTTGTTGAGAGTGTGGTGGCGTGACAACTACCCCGATACCTGGATGAAGTTGTCTATCTGGATCCGTTCCAGTCAGGCTTCAGGTCACAATACAGCACGGAAACGGCATTGGTCGCATTGGTGGATGATCTCTGGAGGGCTCGGGACAGAGGTTGCTCCTCTATCCTGGTCCTATTAGATCTCTCAGCGGCTTTTGATACCATCGACCATGGTATCTTACTGCACCGGCTGGAGGGGTTAGGAATAGGGGGCACCGTGCTTCGGTGGTTCTCCTCCTTCCTCTCTGACCGTTCGCAGTTTGTGTTGGCAGGGGGGGCAGAGGTTGACCTCGAGGCATCTTATTTGTGGGGTGCTGCAAGGGTCAGTCCTCTCACCCCTTCTGTTCAACATTTATGTAAAACCGCTAGGCGAGATCATCTGTGGTTTCGGGGTGAGTGTTCATCAGTATGCTGATGACACACAGCTATACATCTCCACCCCAGACCACCCCAATGATGCCCTTGCTGTGATGTCCCGTTGCCTGGAGGCCGTGCGGATCTGGATGGGGATAAACAAGCTCAGACTCAACCCCTCCAAGACCGAGTGGCTGTGGCTTCCGGCGTCCCGGTATAGTCAGCTGGTACCATCACTGACAATAGGAGATGAGATCTTGCTCCCCACAGAGAGGGCCCGCAACTTAGGTGTCCTCCTGGATTCACGGCTATCTTTAGAAGATCATTTGACGGCCATGGCCAGGGGTGCCTTTTATCAGGTTCGCCTGATCCGCCAGTTGCGTCCCTTTCTGGATCGGGACGCCTTGCGCACGGTCACTCATGCCCTAGTTACCTCCCGTATGGATTACTGTAATGCTCTCTACATGGGGTTCTCCTTGAAAAGCACCTGGAGGCTTCAACTGGTCCAGAACGTAGCCGCGCGGGTGATTATGGGTGCAGCTCATTACGCCCATGTAACACGTCTCCTACGCGAGCTGCACTGGCTCCCGGTGGTCTTCCGGGTGCGATTCAAGGTGTTAGTTATCACCTTTAAAGCGCTCCATGGCTTAGGACCTGGGTACCTACGAGACTGTCTTTTGCCACCAATAGCCTCCCACCGACCAGTTCGTTCTCACAAGGAGGGACTACTCAGGGTACCGTCAGTCAAATTATGCCGACTGGCGACTCCCAGGGGGAGGGCCTTCTCTGTGAGGGCTCCAACCCTTTGGAAGGAACTGCCCCCGGAGATACGGAATATCCCTGATCTCCGTGCTTTCCGCCGTGCCCTCAAAACCCTGATGTTCCAACAGGCGGGGCTAAACATATGAACATGTGAATGATTTTTTAAATGTTATCTAATTCTGGGTTTTATTCAACTGACCAAACTAAGTAATAATTTTAATTAGCAATTTTATGATGTTTGTGTGTCTATATTTTTCTTGACTATACACCGCCTTGAGTCCTATGGGAGAAAGGCGGTATAGAAATATAATAAATAAATAAATAAATCTTCTCACAGTGAAACTTCCTTTTTTTATTAAATTAAAATGCAATTTCTATTCATGTGAATGCATTCCCATCTTTTGACAAACCCAAACCAATAATAACAAAAGCACTGAACAGAAAATACCATAACATAAAAATATATTTTAGCATGTTGTACAAAGGGAATATCTGAGTATCAGCAAACTTTGTTTAGTAGTATATTATGCATCTAAAAATATATTAAGTTTTTTTTAAAGAACACGTGTATGAATTTTAGCTATTTTAATTAAATTTTAATTAAAAGAAGTGTGAATAATGCCATAGATCAGTGATGGTTAACCTTTTTGTAAATGCATCCGCGTGTGCCCCAATCCCCAAAATGCAATGCGAGGTCCCCCCGTGCATGCGCCCCGCCCCCATTCATGCACATATGTTCCCTGTGCATGCACCCCCGTCCCGTTTTGGCTTCCAGGTTGGTGCAGGAGGCTTTTCAGGCCCAAAACGGAGTATGGGAGGGGCTCGCGATCTCCAGAGTTTCTCCCCCAGCATGTTCTAGCTTTCTCCTGCATTCCTGCTTTCCGTGCCTTCTTGATCTTTGCAGTTTCTCCCCCCCAGTGTGTCCTAGATTTCTCCTCCATTCCTGCCTTCTGTGACTTCCCCGATCTTTTCAGTTTCTCCCCCCCAGCGTGTCTTAGCTTCCTCCTCATTCCTGCCTTCCTCAATCTTTGCAGTTTCTCCCCCAGCATATCCTAGCTTTCTCCTGCATTCTTGCCTCTCATGCCTTCCCCGATCTTTGCAGTTTCTCCCCCTCCAGCGTGTATTAGCTTTCTCCTCATTCCTGCCTTCCATACCTTCCCCAATCTTTGCAGTTTTTTTCCCCAACACATCCTAGCTTTCTCCTCCATTCTGCCTTCCATGCCTTCCTCGATCTTTGCAGTTTCTCTCCCCCCACCATCGCATGCTAGTTTTCTCTTCCATTCCTGCCATGGAGAGGCACCTGCGGAGGTGGAACCTACAGAGTTTGGAGAAGGCCCCACCCCGTGATTGTGCGGCAGAGACTCGAAGACCAGCTGGCCGGCGGGAGGCATTTGCGCACGCATGGTGGAGCTGGGCTGCGGTGACGGCTGGCGTGCCCGCAGAGAGGACTCTGCATGCCACCTGTGGCACCTGTGCCATAGGTTTGCCATCACGGCCATAGATTAAAGCAGCTCTTCAAATGATCAAACAAACAAATAAGAAAACAACACTAACTTCACTAAGTTTCCTATTCAGGGCCAGTAAATCTTTGTTCTTTCTGTTCTTTTGGACCCGTGTTTCTCAACCTCTGTAACTTTAAGATATGTAGACTACAAATCCCAGAATTCTGAGCTAGCATAGGGAATCTCAAAAATGCTGAAATTAAGAAACACTGATCTAAGACTATACTTTCGTGGTATCACTGTTATATTATTTAGAAGATGAAGCTCAAAATCCATGCAGGACTCTAAGTGCCCCATACCTCATTCCTGTTAATTGTACCATAGTGAAAAATAGATTCCAAATCTAAAATTACCAGAAATTTGCCACAACTATCAATGACTGAAAGTGACTAGTCGAGGAGTAGTTTGCCCCATTTCAGTCTTGAATTTCACAAAAGAAAATACCTTTTCTTTATGTCATTCCACTCATACATAGAAATCTTATTTGCAAATTAATCTGCACATCTTAATTTACATATCAAGGCTCCTCATAGCAAGACCAGAATTTTCATGTACACAGAAGCTGGAAAATAATGGAAATGTATTCAGATAAATTCAGACAGATCTCTCTCAAAAAAGCATCCCAACTGTGACACCACTTTCCATCCTACTTCATAGAAAAGGCAGGGAACAATGGACAGAAAAGTAGGCAAATACATGAAAAGGCATTTTTTTTAATAATAAATCATTCAAGAAGGGATCAATAATGTGGTATCCATGAATACGAATTTTATCAGTAGGCATCTTCCTTAATGCCTGTTGGGTTTTCTAACTATATTAATTTTTTTCAATTGTTTTATATATTTTAAAAAATAATTAAATCAGAAGCTGCACAGTCACTATCTATATTCACATACACTGTTAGAAAATAAAGATGGTGGGATAAAGCTCAGAGGGTAGCTTGGAAAGGTGTCCCTGTGCCTAGAAATAGATAGAGGTAAGTTGTGGGTTGGAAGGAACATAACATATGGACTTAAGATAATATGCATTCGGATTTTGGGACTAAACCCTTCTACTGTGACTGTGATTTTGCAATAATGTTCAAGATATAGCGTCAAAATTCCACATGTGCCCACTAGATCATGTTAGCTGAGGCATTAAATAAGGTATTAATGAGTGGACCAAAAGAATATAAAATGAGCTATACTGAAGAATACCAAATCAGATCAAGAGTCCGTTCAGTCAACATTCATAGTGGCCAAGCAGATGTCTGCGAGAAAGACTTAAGCTGGGTCCAGGCAGTAACTGAATAGTTATCACATGTGATATTTACATGCAATTCTTTCACATGTTATGGAAAGTAGTCTAATACTGAAAAGTTAATATCCTGAAAAAATACAAGTTGTTCAATAATTTTGAGAGCAAATGCAATATTTCAGAACTGCTAACATTCTCAGAATCACAACTTATTACAGATAATCCTGAACTTATAACAGTTCATTTAGTGACTGTCCAAATTTACAATGGCACTGAAAAAAGCGTCTTATGGCCGTTTTTCACACTTATGATCACTGCAACATTTGGACATTAATCCTTTTTCATAAATGAAAAAAAATGTTTACTCTTAATTTCTCACCTCTATCCAATAACTTGGAAAGCTGGCAAGAGTTACTAAACACTTGGAAAGATTTCAATTTTTAAAATGAACCCTCTGCCAACTCCTTTTAAATATTATTACACTAATTCATTTAAAATACTGAAAAACAGCATGGGATGGGTAGGATTAACAATGCTTTCTAAGCTTTACTAAGTTTAATAAGATTGGTACTTACATAAATGTGTCCAGAATTGTAGCCCGATTAAAAGGTCAAAGAAGAAACTGAAAATTGCTTTTACAGTTGTATTGAAGCCATTCAATAGAAATAGCTTAACATTCAAATTTTTATTATGACAGTTGTGATGGTAAAATATACATGTAAGCTGCACTCACTGCCACATCTATAAAATGAAATGCTTAAAGCATCATTATCAGAAAACATTTACAGCACACATGTTCAATCCGTGGCCTGAGTGCCACATGCAGCCTTGGACAGTTAGTAATGAGGCCCCATAAGATTGCAATAATTTTTTTTAAAAAGAAAGCTTGTTATTTATATACATTAATTATATTATACACTTTATATGTGGCCCTAGACAATTCTTCACTCAGTGTGGCCCAGGCAAGGCTAAAGATTGGACACCCATGATTTATAGCAAGCTGAATTGACCATGAGTAGTGACAGGGAGAAGCATCAGTCAGGAACGTGTGGCCCAGAAAACCAAATTGTTTTTATTCATTGACCATCTCTCAAATATAATATGGCTAGTATGCTCATCTAGTAAGAAGGAATAACTAATAAGATCACATAGATGGGTTTATCTAAAATATTCCAATGTCACACTGTAATTTCTACTGTGTTCGCCTTTTTCTGTGACTTTGCAATAATATGCCAAAGCTATATAAACTCTGATTCTGCTTTTGATCAGGGAGTTGCTGGCAGTGCAATATGGCTGATTTATTGATTGCATGCAAATAAAATTATATTGTATCTTTAAAGTGATTTGGTTGCTTTAGGTTTTGGCCATAACATGCAACATGACTGAATTCAGTTCTGCCTTGATATATAACACATAATGAAGAACTTTGGGGTGTTCAGCATACAAAATAATATGAAAATTCTTATATAAGACTATGGCCATATTTAGAATAACAAATTTAAATTTCATGGAGGCAATAAATCTGTAATTAGTTTTAAAATTTTGAAACTCATATGGAAAGTATTTAAAGTTTTACTGTCCCTCAATTACTCTATAGCAGAGGTGTCAAACTTGAACTAGATGTGTCACTGTTGGCCATGCTCACCCCAGTTTAGCGAGGGGGAAAGAAGTCACGATACATCATGTGATGACAGTGACGCCAAGTTTGACACCCCTGTTCTATAGCTATTTTTTAACTGGCTGACACTACTGAGGCTTTGAAACAGGGGTGAAATGCTCCCGGTTCGGACTGGCTCGGACGAATAGGTAGCGATGATGGCCAGTGGTTTGGAGAACCAGTAGCAATGGCACCTGGAGGCTCCGCCCACCCGCCCCATTCCCCGCAGTCGGGGAATGCACCATTCCCCGACTCCTACTGCTCACTTTTCTCCCGCGGCTGGCTGTCAGGGAAGGCAAGCACCCGAAAGGTACCAGAGTTGCTCATTCTCTTTGTTGAATGAGCCGCTCTGGTCCATGTGCCGTCTGCGCAAGTGCACACCATTTATTTAATTCAGCGGCAGGTTGGGTGTGCGCTTGCTCAGCCGGTGCGTGGATCAGAGTGGCTCATTCAAGAAAGAGAGTGAGCGACTCCGGTACCTTTTGGGCGTTTACCTTCCCTGACAGCCAGCCGTGGGAGAAAGGTGAGCAGTAGGAGTCGGGGAGTGGTGCATTCCCCAACTCTGGGGAATGGGGCGGGTGGGCGGAGCCGCGGGAGAAAGGTAAGGACACGCTGGCAGAATAGAAATTTTAAAAGTTTTCCTACCGGGTTCTGTGAGCATGGCTTGGTGGGAGGGGGTCTTGTGACTGAGTGGGCGTGGCTGTGAGTGACATCGAGTTGGCCACGCCCACTCAGTCACAGGACACCCCCCCACCAAGCCACACCCACAGAACTGGTAGGGAAAAATTTTAGATTTCACCCCTGCTTTGAAACATTGTACTATGATGAAATTCAAAGCCATTATTTAGGCTGAAGTGTATTTAGACAGCATAGATGTTGGTAGAAAATTAAGACATAATTTTCTACAATAGCTCTAAAAGTATATGCCCAGTGGTGCCTGCCTGCTTATGAAAAAACAAACAACAGTAACAAAACAAACAAAAAAAAACCCCAAACCTCCTCCTCCTTGATCCAGATGAGACTTCTGAGAGCACCACAGAAAGATTTTCAGCAGTGCCCTTTGCTTCCTAAAAACCTTCCTACCACAAACCCTATGAAATTCTAAAAGATTTCTGCCCCAAGACAGATTTGAGGAAAGAAAAAAAAATCCTTTCTTCTCTAGTCTAGTGAAGAAGTTTTCATCAATATCAAACAAATCTAATCAATGGTAGCATTTCCCTTGTAGTTACTATTACCTGAATTTGCATTAAGGAACATCATTACAGGTAAAATAAGAAATAGCCTATCAAAATTCATTTGGGGGTATCATGCCAAACTAAAAAAAAAATCATAACCAAAACCAACAACCATATGCTGTCAAAAACAGATAACCTTCTGCTGACTTCAGAGGATTTTTTTGCATCATAGTAATAATGACAATTCAGTTGTATCAGGAATATTCATCAATGAAGAGAGTTGTTTACATTTACAAAAGTTCTATTTCTGATTAAAAATGAAAAACAACAGTTGGAGGATTTATCTTCTTTTTGCAAAAGTTTAGCAAGCTGAATAAAAATATTATATTTTTATATATATACCTCAACTGTTAAAAAAAATTACAGTATGTATGTATGTATGTATATTGTAAGTGAAAATTAGGCGGTAGGTGGGTTAAGGGAACATTTCATTGCCCTTCTATAAAATATATATATTATGGTTACGTAGGAAAAACCTGGCTAAAAGAAAAACACACATAAAACTTACGAAAAAGTAAGAAAATAGATATTGTACCTATACAGGGAGGATACATAAGATGTGGGTGTGGCTTACTGATGATGGCTAATAAGCCAGAAATAGATCTATATAAGTCTCTCACTGGGCAGCATAGGGCAACATAAGGCCTGCTGGCTGCCAGAAGAAAAAAGCCTAGAATCGAGTGGATGTGACTCCACTGAGCTAGGGCTGTAGAAAAATCTTGGTTACGTAGGAAAATCCTGGCTAAAAGAAAAACACACATAAAACCTACGAAAAAGAATATCTTTTGAGACTCTTGCAGACTCTCAAATGTTGGCTGTGAATGTTTGCAAAGAAGAGCTGTGCTTTCTTTCATGTGAGCTAGAACCCTCGAAGCCAGTGCAGCTCACTATGTGAATGTCTTTTTCTTCTGCAGACATGTGTGCTCAGCATGAGAACATCTAAAGGAGGCTGATGTCAAATAAGTGATATTGGCAGAGGGTGAGATTTAACCAAAGTGCTTACTTGAGAAGCAGTATGGATTTAAAAAACAACAACACTTGAACAGGCTGTAGGAGTCTTTCACTTCCCCTGCCTGAGTCAAGCATAGCTTTAAAGGTGGCCTGTAAGATGCAAAGAGTTGTCTTCAGAAGGATTTTGGGGAAGAGAGCAATGCTGAATCCTGACCAATCTCCCGTTATTCTATGAGTATTGAAAATAGTCTAGATGCTGAGTGCTTTTGTTACACTCTTTTTTAAAAAGAAAATCTGTTACTAGTTCTCATCTATTTAAAACATAAAGTAAAAAATAAAATATCGGAGAGACCATATTTTTAAGGGAAGAACATAAAACAGTTTCAAGGAGTTAAGGACAGGGGATACATTCATACATTTCAAAGCATCTTTTCATCTTCATCTTTCAAGTACTGGAGAGTCATGGTACCAACTACTATGGGGCTAATAATTGTGTACTTATGTAATGCCCAGAAAAAAAAAAATCAAACATATATTTGATGAAAGGATAAAAATAGAGCAGGGTCAATAACCTTTATATAATTATTAAGGAGAAGCTGTTATTTGACTGACTTTCATTTTTGGGTGCCAAAGATGTCCTAAAAATCGTATTTTGTTACTTTGGAGGTTGTTAAAGCCAACAGATACGCGTGGGCAAGAGGGAAAATGAAGAAGTCTTCTTGACTCTGTTACACCCATAATTTTCATTAGAAGATCTATTATAATGCAAAATGATCAAGAGGCTTACATTCTTTGGAAATTAAAATATAATGTATGGTACTTTAGAATTTATATTGATGAGCATTCAAACAGAGTTGCACGTTTTCTTCTAAAAAAAATTCTTTGTCTCCCCTAACCAAATTCCCAACAATTATAATTTGAAAAAAAAATCATACAAGCAACATTAATGTCAACCAAATCAACCTTAATAGATCACATTTTTCCCCTAAAAAATAGAAGACATTTTCCACTGAATGCAAGTGCAAATGTTTCTATTTTTTTTTTCAGTAAAAGTCTCCTCTCTCTATCAATCTACAAATTTTACTACAATATTTTAACAAAGTGAAATTAAAGGGTATTTTAATTTAACAATGCTCATTTATAAAATGCATATTTATAATGTAACAACTGCACAGTAAACTCTCTTACCAAAGTAACTCATTATCTGTAATAGTGCAACTAATTTAACAATTTTCACTTTAAACTAGTTTCCCAATTTATCAGATTAATGACCACAATATAACTGAATTCAATACTGTTAGTTAAATTCTCAAGCAGAGCTATAAACCAGTACTCAGTAAATTATAAATGATGAGAGTTCTTTTTTAAAAAATGTGAGAAATCACAGAGAAGATATTCCTGTATTTCTTTTCCTGGACCAATTCTTCTTCCATTTTTAAAACAATCTAGACTGTTATCAAAGTACTTTTGGCATCCTTCTCAAAAATTCCCCCAAATATATTAAATTCAAATAGTAATGCTACAAAGCCAGACCTATTTATTCACAAGTAAGGCACATTGAATACACTAAATGTTATTTCAGAGTAAGTACAGATAGGATTGTCCTGAAGTTCAAGTTATTTAAATGAAAAATTCAACAAGGAAATGGAAAGGCCAGAAATAAAAATTAATGGACTCTGAAGTTTTCAAAAGTGTGAGGTACATTTTATAAACGGATAAAAAAACTTCCCATATTTTTTCTCCTAGAAAGCCATCCTCAGTTTGTTCTAATGAGCTTGTGACCTTTGCCACACAACATTATTTGACGATTTTTTTTTCATCCAACATAAATAATGGAATGTCCAACCTTTGTAATAGTTGAAGACATCCTGAAATATCTCTTTATCTGAGATGATGTTAAATGTACCTGAAGAATCATTATTAGTCACTCTTTAGCTAATGCAGTTTCTTCTTTGACCACTGCATTTTCTTGGGGGCGCATCTATCAATTTTCATCTCCATCTAGAACACAGGTGTCAAACTCGTGGTGTTATGTTGCTGTCACTTGACGTTTTTCCATTAGCGGAGCTGGGGTAGGCATGGCCTGCATGTGACACATCCGGCTTGTGGGCTGCCAGTTTGACACCGCTGATCTACAACATTGAAGTTGATTCTGAGAAAATCATCACATTCATAGAAATATATTCTGGAGTACCAAGAATTCTAATCATTGAAGGAAGGAAACCTGACAAAACCTTGACACAAAAAAGTTGACTACATCTTATTGACATCTCATGAAAAAAAAATACAGATGTCAGGCCCACTGACCTTCCCCCCGCCAGCTATGATGTTTAGTGAACCCATATCTATATATTTATATCTATTTATATCTATACACACACATTAAAATTATAACTAAACCAATTAAAAGGAAGGAAAAGGAAAAAGAATTTCCTTGAAGACTCTTTGATCTGGAAATAACTTGATTTAAATGAGTATTTGTTATAATGTTACCTGTTTATACTGATAGATAGTAGCACCTGATCTGATAGCCTTCTGATATCACTTCTGAGTCCTCAGTTTCAGTTGGTTGAACAGAAGTGTGGCCTCATGATACCATATTCTGCATACTGACTCATTTTGTTAAGTTTGTATTTGTGATTTTATGGTCCTTCTGTGGTGATATTCCTCAGCGGACCAACTATTAGTACATGAATTGGATTACCCTATTGGGCACTATTCTCTGAAATGGAAGATTCAAGCAACAGAATAGTTTGGACTGGAGTCCATGCTGCAATCCCCATATTCTATGGTTTTGCAAGCATCCTAAGGGACAACCTTCTAGATGCTAATATTTTTTTTTATTTAAAAGCTATGAGAGTATTCCAAGGACAGGATAAGCTTCCTTTCCTTTGTGTTAACATTGACTCCCAGATACAGAACCTGCTTGGATGGCATTGGCAGGTTCTTGGCTAGATTCATCACAAAGTTTTGTTCCTGGAAACAGCATGTGTTAGGCTTTCTTCGCTGCTGTTTTCAGATCACTCTGATGAGTAGGTAGGCATAAACATCTTTTTTTTTTCAGATGGCCTATCATTTCTGTAAATACTTGGTGCTGATGTTGATATGAAATTTCTTAATTAAAACTAGGAACCTTTCACGAGAAGCTATGATTGGAATGTGCAAGTTGGTCTTTAACAAATCTACCAAGGCTAGAAAGTGTACAGGTAGAACTACAGGTAGAAAGTGTACAGGTAGATCTTTGATGCCTCCATTCTTAAGGTTTGGATATCTATCCAATTTCCATTCTTCTTGAAAATACAGTTGTTCATCTTTATCCTAGAATGTTTTGCTTTGTTCTTGAGGTTAGAAAAGATAGATGTCTTTTGGGCTTCTTGTGAGCTCTTATGCATATCTCTAATTGATTGTTTCTAGCATTTGTCTATCTCTGTATTTTCCACTTTATCTAAATTCTAGAAGTGGTACAATGCTGTAGGTATTTAACTTAGTTCTTGTCTCCTCTGCTTGGTTTTAATGCTTTAGTTGGCAAGACTGAGAGAGAGACAGAATTCTTCATTCTTTACTATCTCTTCAAAAATGAATGGTCTTTGGCCAAATACAGACATTCTCTGGTATGTGCCCTCTCTATTCTTAGGATTTAAAACAATTAGAACCAATTTTACTACCTCTCCGTATAACTTCCCCAAAAGACTGTGCTTCAAGAAGCCTTTTGATTGATGATCTATGTTGCCTCAACAATAGGCCTTAATGTGTTATCACTTCTGCTGCCTTAGATCTGGCTCACAAACTGCATTGATCTACTCATACTCTACTCACTGAATATATTATCTTGCCCCCCCCCCCCGCCCTAGAATTACGATGTAGCAATTAGGGATAGCTTGGATTCACTGATACTATATAGTACTAGCCATGCCAGAATATAGTTAAGAGATGTAACTTATTTGCTACTGCTGGAGGTATCTTAGACTTGGCTAGTTAGTTGGGATAAATTGGTCTCAGATTAATTTACACCTATTTCTGGAAAAAATGCAAATTTCTACAGGGCAATGAGTCATCTTCTGGACAACCCTATCCACTCAGTTTTGGCAAACAATAGGGAATATATAGAGCTTGGAATTATACGGTTGAGTTCTTGTTGATATCTGAGCGTGGCGGTTTTCCTGCAGACAATATGTTTCCAGGCTAGATAACATTATCAGGCCATGGTATAGAAGAGGTCCCAACTGTGGACAAACAAACTTGGAGACGGAAATGCTATGTATATTGCTATAAGCTTTTAGAGAAAAAGATGGAAAGTACCACAAGTACATATAAATAAATAAGCAGCTCTTTTTCTCCACTGCATACATTATACTCTGCATTATTCACGGTGCTAAGCTGCTGCTTGACTCCATCTCTATTGCCCTCCAGAGCACCTTTAGAAGACAAGTGAAAATAAGGAAATCATTCTGAGCCTTGAAAGCCAACTTTATGGATCTTTTCCTGTGTGATTTACAGTTCATCTGAATTGCCAAACATTTCAAATTCATTGAGCCTGGACAGCAATCCATATGCTTTCAACACTTGCTCTGTTAGTTGAAGGCAAGGCAATGCAAAGCATTAGATTTTTCAGTCTGAAAAAGGAAATACATTATTTAAAATTATTTTAAGGAGTTCAGTTTATTTGTAGAAGAACTGAGAAAAATATGTTGCTCTATGGAACTGTAAAATACTTCAAACCTTTTCATGTAATTCTGGATAAACTGAACAGTTACAATAAACTAACCATTTGGTAAAAAGGGAACAGCTTTTGTTTTAATTTACTCAGTCTAAAGCTGAGGACTTAACAGTTATTTGTCCATCAAAATTTTCTGCTGACAATTCTTAATATAAGGAGAAATGGTAAATTCTTTAAATAAGACTTTAAAAAGAGAATTTTGACATTACTTATGACTGGAATAAGTATAAATATGCTGTATTCAATTGTCCTGCTGTAAGGTATTTTTTATATCTATCAGGAAACAATTCAAGGGGATAAAGTCAGATACTATACGAAGATTGATAATATACTTGAAGAAGAAATAATGTATCTTTATAGTCCTCCTGAACATACAGAAATTCATCCAAGTAAATTAGTAAAAATGGACAAATTGTTAACCTTTCTCACAAACATTATAATTTAATTGTTAAAATCAGTGTCTGCTCCTGTAATCGCTTACCTTTCTATCACTGCATATAAAACACATCATAAATTAAATAAAGAAATGGAATAATTAAAAGCCTGAGCTATTTTAAACAGTTTTAATGATTTATTTATTTCATACTTATTTGGTCAAAGTTCAGCGTAGCACATCTATCAGACCAAATATGTCATATTATGTCATCAATCAGCTCCTATCCTTCTGTCACCAAATCGATCAGTCATTAAATTCAAGTTGCCACTTTCTCCTTACTTTAATTATGATGTGAAACATCAAAGAAAACCAAAAATGAATTTCCTCTTGAAAGGCTAGGCAAATTATTTTCCATTAACCGATAATGAGAAAATTTGAAAACTGTAGGAAGTTCATTTCAATATAAAATGGGGAGAGGAGAAAGAAAAAAATAATTTCATGTAAGCTTCCAATAAAAGCTCGCCAAGGCTCAAGGTTGACTCAGCCTTCCATCCTTTCTAAGGTAGGTGAAATGAGGACCCAGTTTGTGGGGGCAATAAGCTGACTTTGTATAAATATACAAAAAGGATGAAGGCTATTGCTGAGCACATTGTAAGCCGCCCTGAGTCTTCGGAGAAGGGCGGCATATAAATCAAATTAAAAAAAAAAAAAACTTTTCTTGCAAAAATTACAAAATTCTTTTGTTTTCTGTTATTTACATGGATGCCTTAATGTCAAAGCTGTGATTATTGGCATTCTTGTGATAATTTCTTTGACTATTTGTTATCAAACACCAGTATGTGTGCTGCCTTTTTATCCAAGCAGGAAAGTTGAAGAGCATTATACCAAAAATTATTATATATTCAAATTAAATATTAAAAAATCTAAGTATTCAAAGAGCAAAAAGATGAAAAAATATTAATATGCCAAAATTATGCTACCTTTTTGGTTCATATTCAAAGGACATATTTAAGCATTGTAAACAATTGGATTGTTAATTCAAGTATGCTACAAGTGTGGAATCAATTATATATTCCAATATAGTACATCCCTCCTATACTTAAATCTAGAAATCCACCCATTACTTTCCCTAATTTGATTGGGACTTGCCCTTCTTTGATACAGCATATACTTTGTGAAAAATAGTTCACTGCGCATTATTGCCAATGTGAGAAACAGGAGGCCTACATACTAAATACTAATAACTTTATCTGATGTAACAGCTAACTAACAGCTCTGACCTCTAAGATACATTCAACATATTAGAAGACTTATCAATCTATTTTTAAAAAGTACTGTACTATCAGGTTGTCATGCTGCCAAATATCATACGTATTTTGGTATGAATTCAGTGTCCACAAAAATACTCAAGCATACAATATAAAAGGACTAGCACAGGCTTAGAAAGACTTTGTTACATAAAAGGCATCTTTTAAAACTATAAAAACAATATGCAACTTTTATTTGTTACAACTAAACCGTATTGTTTATACATTTAATGTGAAGTAAGCTAGCTAATCAGAATGCAACTAACTGATCTGTATTATGTGCTAAGATTTAGCAATCTACAATGGGCTCTATTGGATAAAACTGCAGTCTCAAACAAACAGGGAAACAGGAACTGTAAAATAACATTTAAAGTTTCATGAAAAACATAGACAGAATGAAGAAATCTGCGGGTGCAGTTCACCCATCCTCTTCTACAAAGACTTAAAGACAGGGGTGAAATTCAGCAGGTTCTGGATAACGGCTGGTGGAAATTTTGAGTAGTTTGGAGAACTGGCAAATACCACCTCTGGCTGGCCCGAGTGGGGTGGGAATGGAGATTTTGCAGTATCCTTCCCCTGCCACGCCCACCAAGCCACACCCACAGAACTGGTAGTAAAAAAAATTGAATTCCACCACTGCTTAAAGTTAATTAGTACACATTTAACTGAAGAACATATCAACTATTTGTAACAGACTAACAGTTTCCTTAAATTCATTGCCAGTCTCCACAACAACATTCCATTAAGCATATGTGCAATCAAATGCCCATGATCAGTTAAATAGTTTGGGGGGGGGATTTCCCCAAAGGTAAACAGCCACCACAAATTTTCATATTTACTTTCACTCTCTACCGATTCATCTAGAAGCTTTGAGAATGACACTGTTAATTTTGCGCACTGATACAAGAACTTACCACTTGCCCATTTTGAGGATTTTTATGAGCATATGGAGGTCCTCGGATATGATTCCACATTTGGCCAGAAGTCATTGCAAAAACAACACACTGAGAAACAAGCAGAAATAAAATATTAATTTACTTCGTGACCATGAAATATTTCTTTTAAAAAATAATAATATTGCTATATCTTTGTTATTTACAGAGGAGTAGGAAAAGAGGGGAAGAATACATTACATACTGATGTAATCTAGCTTTAGAAAGGAAATCCTAATTTGTGGAAATGGTTTTTACAATCTGCCTGGTGATTTAGCTTCACTATCAATAAAAGAAGTCTTAATAGATAAGCAAAATATGATTTAATCCCATCATGAGAACAATACAGGTTTATTCCCGACTGGCTTCCTTAATGGTTTAATTTATTTTTTTTATCCAATATGAAAAATTACACTGATCAATTATTTGGGGTGGAAAACTAGTTCATTTTTAAGTAAAGACTAATCCTCTTTTTAGACTCATACTATATGGCAGGTGTATGTTACTTTCTTCCAGAAGCCCAAGATATAATGGAGGACAATGCCAGCCATGATTAGGAGATACACCTTTCATATCACCCATTGCATAGAAATGGGAGGACAGGAAAATACAGATAGTCCTCAATTTAGGACAGTAATGTTGGGAAACTGTCACCTAGGCAAGGAGGAGGGATCAAGTGAGGAATTAGGGAGTTGTGCAGCTGCAAGAGACCTAGGGATGAACCTCCTCCTAAATTCTATGGGACCTCATCTGGTTGTTCCCAAGAGAAGGCAAGCAGTCTGGGGAGATTCTTGTATTATAGGCAAAATAATGAACCCTACACGTGTGATCTGCTTGCTTGTGTCTGAAAGTAATACAGCCCAGAATTATGGCTGTAAATCACTGCAATTGTAAGCCAAAGCCCAATTTTAAGGCTTTTTTCAAAAGTTAAGCAAATGCTGTAGTCGTTAAGTGAACCCATTCATTTGAAAGGGTATTTTTGCCAGAAACTGGCAAAAAAACTCAGAAATTGTGGTCCTGTGACCAAGGAATGATACAAGCAGTAGTAAAGCTGGCTACCCAACATGCAGTCAGGTGACCATGGTTGGGGGAGGCACAATCATTTATAATGTACAATAGGTGGGGATGCTTTAGTCTGTAAAGTGAGGATTAACTGTAGTTCTCAAATTATTGTAACAATTATATGCCACCATGGGTACTAACCTCATTTCCACATTTTACCACTGGTAAATAAGATAATGGAAAATGGAAAATTAGCTACTTGCAACCATTTGTCAGAGCATGATTGCTTATACAATTAGGAAAAAAATCAGTTCTATAGTGTGAAAATATAAGTTAGAAGGTGGGGTTGCTAATTGCACCACATTAAAGCAGAATCTTAGCTGAAAAGCAAGGATTATATTTACATTATTTGTCTTTTACTTATATGTAACTCAAAAAAATAAGAATACGTAAATGCTAGTCATTATAAAAAGCAACAGCCATGTAAAATGCTATTCAACCCATGTTTGCACCAATTACAAACAGAATGTAGGAGTAGATTCCTAAAGACATGCAAATTTGACCCTAAATTAAGCCTAATGCTAAATTACACTCAGAATTCATATGCCATTAAGTAACAAATATGCTATGTAACAAACAACCTTCTCCTCTTCTTAATGCCTACAAAAAAAGATGAGTATTTTTTAACAATATAAGCAGGTTAACATCTGGAATCTCATACAAGCAGCTCTGGACTTAAGAAGCGTCACCTAGAAACTGTTCAAAATTACAAAAGATGCCCCAAAGTAATTTACAATCCAGTTTAAAAGTTTCAGCTGCTACAGCAGCCCTGTGGCCATTCATCCTTATGATTGACCACATAGATGCTGCAGTGCGCCCACCCACCTATTTCCCACAAACCTGTCCTGCAGGTCCCTATAGATACCCTATGAGCCTACTTTGACGCCCCTGAAGTATCAAAGGGTTCCACACGTTTCTCCACACCTCAGTCACTGACTGCTCACTTATCTTTTACCATAGACCTCCTTCTGGAAGCTCAGCAGATTGCACTGAGAATGAGAGCAAGCTGCCCCATTTGTCAGCACCACTAAACCACATGAATGCAGTCTGGAAGCAGTGCTATTTTTACAATGGCTGTAATGAGAGCACTCCAGTTCTGCGTGCTGGAGGTTTTTAAGAAGTGATTGGACAACTATTTGTCTAAAATGGTGTAGGGTTTTCTGCTTGAACAGGTTGGATTAGAAGATCTCCACAGTCCCTTCCAACTCTGTTATTCTGTTAAAATCTACAGCGATAGGAATTATGATATACATTCTTTCCATTTATCTTCTATCAAACTATCAAGCTAATACTGAGATATAAAAAAAAAAAATCTCATGAGGATTTTTTCTGTCTAAAAGGAACTTAGGCCCCATTCATATCTATGAGTTCAGATTCATGAGTTCAGGGAAAGAAAAAATGATGCTGGCAAATGTATTCATCCTTATTTATTTATTTATTTATTTATTTATTTGATTGATTGATTGATTGATTATCCCCTTTTTATTATTAAGTCATCTCCAATTAGAGTACAATAAAAACAATAAATCAGAAAACCATGAACATTAACCCAAATGGACAAGAAGAAAAGAAAAGGGCAGAAAATGCAACAGGGCAAATTCAATCAAAAGCTTGTTTGAATAAATGGATCTTTGTTCGATGCAGAAATCTACAAATCAATCTATTTTCTATACATGTAAGCTGGTTGGGTGACTCTCAGGCCAACTCAGCTCACGGGTTTTGTGGGGAAAATAAGAGGAGAAAGGAATATTAGATACTGTATGTTCACTACCTTAAGCTATTAATAAAAATAGTAAAGGCAGAATAAAAATAAATATTCTGGAGGATGGGACTTATTGCTTTTAATTATTATTTTTATCTTTGCGGAGATAAAGTCACTGAGTCACTGAGAGTGAGTTGGGAGGCCATATAAATTTTCTTAAATAAATAAATAAAATAAATCTAGGAAGCAGAAACCAGTGGTGGGTTGCAACCGGTTCTTGCGAACCGGTAGTGGAAATTTTGAGTAGTTTGGAGAACCGGTAAATACCACCTCTGCCTGGCCCCGCCCTTAATCTATTCGCTGCCTCCTAAGTCCCAGCTGATTGGCTAGAAGGAAAAAATCAGGGCTCACTTGACAAATAAGAGAAAAAACAACAACAAGACACCGTAGCTTTAAATTGAGTAGCCAAGAAGCCTCCCAACTGATCGGCTAGAACCGATCCGCTCCTTGTAAACCGCTCGGTGGTGGTAGATTGGCAATTGAGGCCAAACTGCCTGAAAGGAGTTTCCGATGCTTTCGGTGGTGGCAGAGCGGCAAAAAACTGTTTAAACTCTTGCTGCGGCTCTTCAAAGGGCTACCCTACAGCTGATCAGCGGTAAAAGGCAGTCTGGTGGTAGACCAGTGCACTCCAAAAACAAATGGGTAGACCGGTATGCTCCAAAAACAAATGGATAGACTGGTATGCTTCAAAAACAAATGGGTACGGCTCTGCAAGCAATTAAAAGCCTGGTAGACCAGTACCTCTGCTAAATCCTAAAAAATTGTTTGTCACCTGGCCATCAAACCACGCCCACAAAGTAAGCCATGCCCACAGAACTGGTAATAAAAAATTTTAGAACCCACCCCTGGCAGAAACAAATGTATCCCCAAATTCCCCCTAAAGCCAAGTGCTACAGAATGGGAATGGACTTACCTTTCTTAAATTTTATCAGCCCCAAATTTAAAAGTGTATTTCCACTTTAGCAAACTTAAAACACTGTATATATACAGAATAATTCCAGTCCGATCAGCTTTTCTAGCTTGAATTTAAAGCTTTTGGAAGCTGCAAAAAACATCTGCATTCAACTATTCACAAAGCTGAACGAAGAGCAGCTTCAGCAACGATGAGCCTATTGTGTGATAGCCCATTTGAAAAATGTCAGCATCTGGGCCTTCTTGCTATTTTAATGCATTATCTATTAATAAGGAACAAACTAGCATGAATGCTAGCAGATGTTAATGAACCATCTAACTCACATGCAACCTGGAGGCAACATAAGCTCACATCATTATACAAGTCCTGTACATCTAGAACTGGATGATTACACAATGCTTGGGAAATTGGGTTTATAGAGAACACTGGTCTTCATTGTAGTTTCCCTTGGGCTGCTTTTCTTTTCGGAAGGCGAGGAAATATAGCTCATTTTATTTTCATTTTCTTATTGTTTCACATTTTATAATATTCAGTTCCATTTCCTCGTTCCTGTTATTGCATATTTAAGGTATCTCAAATTCACATACTTTTGTAGACCATACTCTATGGTCTACAAAATTGCAAATCCTTTATGAAACACATGCTAAAAGGGAACTTTCTATACTATGTTATGCAAATAACTTCTTCCTATTTGTGGAACATATCAGCCTTTCTATATCAATAAAGTTTTAATTACTAAGTCATGATAATACTGTAATGCAGTTGTTCAGGTTTTTTTTTTTTTTTACCTCTTGAACATTCTATATTCAAATTATTGAAGCATTATTATCCAATTTATTTTATAAAGAAATATGCTAACTTTTCCCATATGAAAAAAGGAGTCTGAATCCCACGCTTTCTCCAAGAACAAATTATGATGTATGAAGTCACTCCAGCTAATTCTAAACCAGACAGAAATAGATTGTTAACAATACTGACTATATACCTGATCAGTGGTCAGACCCATGCTCTCACCTGTATAGACTCCTTATTAGAGTCATATAGCTTGGCAGCACAGAAAACAATAAAAACAACAATCCACCCCCCAAAATTAACATAAAAAATCTACAAACTCTGTAAAAACTAATGGCATCCACGCAAATACACTCCTATATATCCACATACCATCTTACTGGGGTTCAATTTGTTCTGTTTATATAGATAGATGATGGATGGATGGATGGATAGATGAATGGATAGAAAGATAGATATGGAGAGAGAGGAAGAGGGAGGGAGAGAGAAAACCCTAATCCTTCTGAAAGGCCAATAGGGTTTTAATCTGTCTTTTTTGGTAATAATAATTAATAAGTATTATATAATAAATAAAAATTAGAAAAAAATATAATTTATACTTATATATATTTATGGTAATTATAAAACAAAGTATGAAAATGGGAAAATTGAAATTGAATGATTATGGTATAATCTCTCCATGATGGTCCCAGTGGTTATTGGCACACCATGCCAAAAAAACTTAAAAAATCTGCAGACGGACAAAATTTTCATTTGTCAATTGCAAAAGGCTTGGATCTACACATATATCACACTGTATATTATGACATCCTACATAATGATACATTATGACATCCTAAATTTTGGGGAAGAACTCAATTAGTATAAAAAAATCAACACCAGCTAAAGAATGTTCAGCTTTGATTTCACATTTTTGTGTATATATAATGATATTATCCGAAATTGATCTGTTTTAATCTGTCTTTGGTGTAAATAATAATAATTGTAGTATTACAATATTATTCTATAATAAAAAGCACAATAAACAATCAAGTGGCCATTCCTTGAATATCATATAAAAGCAGCTCTGGGATCAATTGCTGATGCTAGTCTTGCTTGTTGACCAGCAAAAGCAACAGCTTCAACATTAGAGTGGCTGAAATCAAGGAAATGTGGAAATTTGCTCATCACTTTGCAATCAGCTCTGGCCTGAGATATGACAGAGAACTGTATAAGATGTTTAAAAGATGGCAATATGGACAAAGTGTCTCTCCTTGAAGTGTTAATATAGTTGTTGAGAAGCTGGTAAAGCTTCTTCAAAAACGATCTGTATGTACTGCCCTTCCACTGGGACACCAGTCAAGAGAATCATCTCTGCGTGCACACAAAGACAGCTGGAGACAACTCTCTAAGCAACTGCTAAGATTGGCAAAGGATGCTACTGCTTTAACACGTCAAAGGAGGATCTTTTGTTTGCACAAACACACTTCGCAATGCTTTTGAATGCTCTGCACAGCCCTAATAATTACCCAGGTGGATCTGACCCATAGCTGATCTTCTTGAACAGGTCTACAGCAGGGCAAATTTATATTTTGCACCTGAGGTCTGTCAGGCTTTAAAACAGTAATTATAAACCTTAAGCAGAATTTCACTAAGAAGCTCAGAAGTATCAGTCAGGACATTTTAGATTCTCTCTAGTTTTAGTGAGTAACCAATTTTGCACTACCTAAAAGCTGTAACTTAAAAAAAGGAGTTTTTGTGGGCATGGGTATACTGCATTGACGCAAAAGACTGGAGATATTTCGTAAACGTGCAGGGAACCAACCAAATGGTAATATGAGAATGAAAAAGAAATGAATATGATTTTCAGATGGTGATACTTCTAGATACTTCTGTTTTTCTTTTTCTTTTTTGACATTTTAACCTTTAGAACTACTGTCACTTTAATAAACACTTACCAATGCTGGAACCAATTAAAATTTAGTTAAAATACCAGTACTGCATGCCCTTACTCAACCAATACTGTTTACTGCCCTTGAGATTAGGCACAGCTGTTCCTGTTATGATTTTGTAATCAATGCTGTCTTTCTCTAAGCTATTCATTGATGCAGCACTTTTTCATTAATAGTCCAAAGGAGACTTGAAACTCTGGGATATAGAGAAATGAATTATTTAAATTCAAAAGTTTTTTATTTTTAAGTTGGCATACCAATGCAACCATTGCCCAACCGGTCTTGTTGTAGATGAATTCCAGGTTATTTCGCCGCAAGTAGAGCAAACCGCCAACCAGCGACACCAGGAGGGCCAAGGCAATAGTACCTGAGTAATTTGGTGGCCTGAACACTCTGATCTGTAAAATGGGAGGAAGGGGATTTGATTAGTATAATTCTACTTTCTAATACTAAAAGAAAATGCAACCTTTAAACAAAATTGGCAGCTCAGGATGAAACTCATCTGCATGAAAATCAATCAAGCCATCTAGTACAACTTTATTTGCTGTTATGAAGAAAATATGTCTTCAAAACATAAAGCCAATATGAAGAGAAGGTGTTTCTATGAACATGTACACCCACTTAAATCCAAATAGAAACTGTTATGCTCCAGGAAATAAAACAATATAAATACATAATTTGCACTTTGTTAATTAAATAAAATCAATCTTATTTTTTTCCTTTAAAGAATTTTATAAAGTTGCAGAAAATCTCCCAAACTCTGGAGTTCTGTAATCTGACAGGGAAGGAAGGAAGGAAGGAAGGAAGGAAGGAAGGAAGGAAGGAAGGAAGGAAGGAAGGACGGAGGATGGATCTTGCATACAATGAGTCAGTCTGCAATGAACTAATTTAAATATATTTATATATATTTATTAAATGTATATGTCACCCACTTTCACTATGCAGAATATTAAAACTTAAACCATTCATAGCCTTAGCTATAGAGGAGGAGGCCTGGCCTATTCAGGTATATAGTAAAATACTAACATAATAGCATGCAGTCTTCATAGGTGTTATTATTGTAACTGGCTAGAGAAAATAAGTTCAATATACAATGCACCAGGGATATATTGACTACTACCCAATATAAAGTAATCATTGGTGGCATCGTCACTGTATTTAGATGGCAACAATAACTCCTGTATCTCTTGATAGAAGAAGTTTTTGTCTAGTTCTCTGACCAGCGTGTCTTCTAACATGTTTGGAAAATCTATGTACCCTCTCAATGTCACTGAATTTAAGTCCCAGCAGTTCCAACCAGATGGTTCAAAGTCTGATCTCAAGTAAAACAGATATTGAAACACATGGTTGCGTCCATCATAACAGCAACCAAGAACAAAACTATATTTGAGAGAATATGCGCAAGATAATGGGTGAAACATCTATTGTGGGTTCTATGAGTGAGGCAATTATCAAACTGATAACAAAGCAGCTATGGAAAGAGAACAAGCTGAATAAACTTAAATTGGAAAGGATTTTGTTTAACCTCTCTGTAAAACAGAAACAAATGCAAAACAGAACAAGATCTATTCTGCAACTTGGTGAGAAGAGTTCTCTTGTTTTATCCCATCTTGCTCAGAAATACAATTAGGAATCATTTGATAAGTGAACTTAGGATCTGCTTCCACCCCCATCTCCACACCAAAAGATGTGAAACAAATCTATCTTCATTTGATTATTAATATTATTAACAGTACAGGAATTCCAAATCTGCCATTCGCTGGAAATTATGAGAGACAAATCAACGTAACTGGCAAGCTTCAAATGAGTGGAAAAGTGATTTCAGTAATTTTGTGCAACACTCTTGCTACTATATCTGTATACAGTTAAATAATGTTTTTCAATGTATTTATGTAACTGCTCTCTTATAGCATTAAAAAGTCAGACTTCTGGAATTATTACTTGCAATAAGTAATATTTCAAGTGGATGTTTACATTAATCACCTAATTGGTATACTATCATTCCTCATGTTCTGTTAGGAGACAGGGAGATTAATATTTTAGCTATGCAAAGCAAGTTTGAAATACATCATTATTTTTTTCATGTTTTACATTGCTACAGAATGAGGAAAGGGCACTGTTGGTACTGTTATTATTTTAATCCCTTTTTGTAGGAGAATATTGTGGGGGGATGAAAAATCATTGAAGGGCGAATTCCAATTCCTAGGTCAATTTGTTGCAGAACCTAGAAGATTAAAGTGGGTCAGTCTTTTTCTTTTGTTAAATGACTTACGTGAACATCCATTCTGTCAGCAATCCATTTAGCTAACTGTTCTGCAGCAAATCCAATTCTCTGTAGGTCAAATGTGTCTGCTCTCTTGGGCTTACCTTTTGGGGGGAAATGCATGAAGGTTGGAGCAGAGTTCATATTGAGCTGAAACAGACAACAAAGATGCCATCAAATACTAAATAAACATACCAATTCTTTATCAGTCTGTTTGAAAGCGATTATCATACACCATAATATGATATAGAAATTCTTACTACCCTGTTTTCCCGAAAATAAGACATCCCCTGATAATAAGTCCAATCGGGCTTTTGAGCGAATGCACTAAAATAAGCCTCCCCCTGAAAATAAGCCCTCCCTGAAAATATTTAAACGCAGAGCTGGAAATCAGGTAAGACAGCAGGAGGAGCCCCATCTTGCTTCATGCATCCCAAAATAATAAGACCTCCCCAAAAATAAGGTCAAGCACTTATTTCAGGGTTCAAAAAAAATATAAGATAGGGTCTTATTTTGGGGAAAACATGGTAGGTAGTGTTGCAAAAGCTACTAACCTTCCTACAACCTTTCAGTTACATTACTACGATAATAATATCAAATATCTTATAGGGTCCCTGTAAAAATTGCTGATACCTTGAAATTTCAGAAATTTTGAATATCCAAAAGGGCTAAATAACTGGGTAAAACCTGACAGGGAATTTTGAGTGAGAGAAGCAGCTCTGTAAGTGAAAAAGAGGTCATTTCCCCCCTCCCCCGTAACCCCGGCATTTGCCCCAGAGCAACATTAATTCAATGTGATTGTTTTCCATTACTGAAGTAAAGTACTGTATTTACTTGCATAAGAATAGGCCAAGATAAATATGGATAAAGTCATATTGCAATTTGATAGAGCTAGGACCCTGTAACAATTACAAGTTTGGAAAATATATATATGTATATGTATGCATGGCTACTTTCAGTCAGCAGGATGGTGTGTTTGCTACACAACTGAATTGAGCTAGATAAATATATTATTTAAATATTGCAAATTCAAATTATCTATTACAATCAAGTGAGATACTAAATAATTGTATTTGTTCCTAGTACAACATATTCTGTTCCTTTGTTGAATAGCTGTTGACAGCTCAATGTGTTATAAAATAGCAATATGAGATACTATGAAACACTTTTTTTTTTATCAAATGTGATATCTCAGATAATGATGTGTGGATTTACTGACTGAAACAAGAAATAGTTTTGTAAATCTAAGACAATTGAAAGTTTTCATCTTTTTAAATTTCTTCAAATAAGTACTTGCACAAACTCAATTATGCAAAGCTGTGGGAAGGGGTTGCAGCTTTCGCCGATACAGGATGAAATAGATCGCATATTTCCTGCATTTTTCTTTTTTCCATAAAATACATTTTCCTTTACCAGCAGCATAACAACATCACATTCTCCAGAAAGTTAAATCTATTTCCTAAAGGTCTTTTTTATTCTTTGGGTTGTACTGGAACAAAACAATAATCAAATATTTCTGATAATTCACATCATAGCTAAAATGGCTGGGAAATAACTTAATGGCAGACTACATGATACTTTCCCATCGTTCCTTTTTGCCTTTTCTTCATAAGCAAGAAAGATAGCATGAGTAACATTTGAGAGCACCTATAAAAAGTCCGGCTAAGATTCATTGGATAGGAAAGAACAGCAGGGAGGGCAGGGATTTTAAGAGTTATGGGTATCTCTTTAATATTCCCATTCCAGAAATTCTCCCACCTCCGAAAGGGCAAGAAGAATAATTGTTGGCCCATCCATTCTAGGAACTTTAAAATGCAGCCTCTGCAGTCAGATAAAGCCTACACTTTTTTTTTTTGCATCTTGCCTTTGGGGAAAATAAGAATTCCATATTATGTATGACTTGGTAGACAGGTATGAATGTTCAAATCAAATTAAATTCAACCTTGGACAGAGAAGGAGACCACTAGTCAAAGATTCACACTGACTTGCTCTGGGGAATCTGGGTTAGATAAGTATTGGAGCTGGGTCAGAAAGGATCGAGTACATTAGCATTTTTGTAGGCAGGGGAAACAAATGATATGTGATGTTTTTCTCTGACACCAATTAACATTTTACAGTGGGGGGTTGCATCCCAATAATCTCAATCAAAAGAGGACTATGTTTCAGTTTAGGGTTTTAAATATATATAAATAAGCAAAATATTTGTCAAATGTTAGAAAATAAGGGGTATTAATAAACTCATTCAAGCTGAGTTTGGATTCTAATGACATTATAAACATATTCATGCAGTTTGGCAAATATATAGAAGTAGTTTGCCACTGCTTACTTTTAGGGCAGTGGGTCTCAACCTTCCTAATGCCGCGACCCTTTAATACAGTTCCTCATGTTGTGGTGACCCCCAACTATAAAATTATTCCTAAGACCACTGATGGTGGCGACCCCTGTGAAAAGGGTTGTTCGACCCCCAAAGGGGTCCCGACCCACAGGTTGAGAACCACTGTTTTAGGGTCTTACGTTAGCTATAGGCTTAATATATCTCCCATCCAGCTACAACAAAGATGTGGCCTAATGCAAGTTAGCTTCCAAACACAAGTTACAAGGTAGGTATCAATACTACACCAATATACATAGAACAAGAAATACGAAGTGTTCTCAAAGAAAGGATTTCTTTTAAATGTAGTTTTAGTAATCTCTAAGGCACACCCTCACCTGCTGGAAAACATCTGCACCTTCATCATAATCAACTAGAGTGAAGAAGAGCTTGTTCGAGAAGGCTGAAGAGTAGCGCCACGAGTTAG
Organism: Pantherophis guttatus; assembly: GCF_059756535.1. NCBI lineage: Eukaryota > Metazoa > Chordata > Lepidosauria > Squamata > Colubridae > Pantherophis > Pantherophis guttatus. Next base: position 41,000,403 of record NC_142070.1, on the reverse strand, counting down.
CCAATACTTGATATTCTTCATTAGCTTGCCTGAAAGTAAAACATAAACATAACATGTTCAAGTTCTTAGCAAGTATAACAGCTTCAGTTATCTGTTTCCCTGCAAAAAGTTATTGATATACTCAAGGCTCAAGGTTGACTCAGCCTTCCATCCTTCCGAGGTAGGTAAAATGAGAACACCACTTAGGGGGGGACAAAAAGCCCTACTAAGCAGGTATATACAAAAGTATGAAGACTATTGCTTAAAAGCATTGTAAGCCGCCCTAAGTCTCTGGAGAAGGGTGGCATATAAATCAAACTAATAAATAAATAATATACAGTAATTTCCTGCAAAACCCTGCTAAACTATCTTAGCCAAACCAAAAAGGCAGCTTACTTGGAACATCTTATAACTTATGATGGTTCATCTAACCCCATCAAACAACATATTGTTCTCCTAGGTCTTGGCAAGGACTCGATAGAACACAAAGGTGTTAAATCCTGGCTAAATATCTGATTGAGTGTGCAACTAAGCACAATAGTAAGAATTGAGACCATTACAAAGTATCAAAATCTGGAAATCAAAGTTGATAGTTTATGGCATAAACTGGTATTGGTGGTCCCAGTGGTTATCAACAAAACAGTTAGAAAATCTGTATATTGACAAAATTTCCATCAATCAATTACAAAAGAAAACACTGCCTGGACCTGCATATATAATATGATAATACATTATGACATCCTAGGTTTTTGGGAAGAGTTTAATGCATATGAAAGCGAACTACAGCTACTAACAGCTGTGGTTTCATATTTTTATGCATACAGTAATAACAGTAGCAGCAAAAATACAGTATATAATATAAAATATAAACATATGGATGAAAATGTTGAAATAAAAGGAGGAAAGGCAGTAATTGTGTGTCTACATGGAAATAATACTCCTATGCAAAATTATAGTGTCCATTTTCCCTTATATTTCTTTTCTCTTCCCTTCTGCAAATATGTCAATGATGTTGAAAAGGAATGAAAAAAAAAAGACAAGAGAAAGAAGTGGATCACTCATAACTCAATGACTCAAAGCCTTTGATTAACATGGACTATCCCTTTATCAGTCTCGGCAGTTTCCTCCTATAAAATAAGAAAACTATCTCTTAGATTGTCCTCTAAAGTTGCAATCCTATATCATGCCTATATTTTATAGGTTTTATCACCTAAGAAGCTTCCTTGAATGGGTTCTACACCTCCTGCATTATGGAATCTTCTTCCCCTGTCCAAAAAGACATTGAGAGCTTTATTTCTCATATTGTTCATAACTGTATGCGTGTCCATAAATTGAAAACAGGTAATTCCCAACTTATGACCACAATTGGGATAGGAATTTGTATTGTAATTTGTTGTGGTCATGAGTCATCACATGACTGGATCCCATTTTATAACCATTTTTACCGTGGCCGTAAGTCAAATCACTACAGTTGCAAAATGAGCCCTGCAAGTTGTAAGTCAAATCATGTGGTCTAGCTTCCCCAATGGCAGGTTTTTGCTATAAACTGGCAAAAATATTACAAATTGTGATCATAAAGACCATGGGAGGGTGCAAGCAGTCATAAATGTGAGTTGACTGCTCAAATTATAATCATGCAACTGTGGAGATGATGTAACAGTTGTAACTTTGAATTTAGATTACATTGAACTTTTCCTGAGGCTAATTCCAAGGTTAATTCAATAATCAAGCAAAAGATTGTAAGCTGAGGAATACCGTAAAGGCGCACCTTGATTGAAATTTTATGTTTGGAGGAAGTGGGGGGGGAGGTGGAAAGACAGTCTAAACCAGAGGTCTTCAGGGTTGGCAGCTTTAAGACTTGTGGACTTCAACTCCCAGAATTCTCCAGCCAGCATAGCTAGCATAGAATTCTGGGAGTTGTGGAAGTTCACAAGTCTTAAAGCTGCCAAGTTTGAAGAGCTCTGGTCTACCCTGAAAAGAAAGCCTTCATCCTTTTTTTTTTTTTAGAACACTCTCTAAATTTTAGGGGGTGTTTTTACAAAACAACAACAACAACAACAACAAAACAAAACAACAACAACAAGAACAACTGATCCATGTCAGCTGCTGATGAAATAAGTACAAAGGAGAGAACTGGGAAATCTTACTCCATATCATTAACAACATTATAGTCATTTAGTGGCTGTTTTTTTTTTTTTAACTAACAGTTTTTCTAAAATTAAATTGTGTTGGGGGACCTGTGTATTTTTAATCATGTTCGCTTAAAAGAGAAGCATTAATGGATCCAATTAGCTTTCTTTCATTTTTCTTACTGTATTGGTGTCAAATACTATTATCCGTGTATTGAGAGAAATGCACATAGAAAGCATGGTTATATACTTATATTCATCCAGTTTAAATATTGGCACAACTGCCACTCAAGCAACAATGACAGCAACAAATATTAACTCTCTCAGCCTTTCTTTCCTTTTAGTATACCGAAAGGTCACAGAGTTTTGCATAACCACGTTGCAAACGTATTTTCAGAAAGACTGGTGTCCATGGAGAGAATAGTAAGAACATGGAATGAAGTAATACCATTCTGTGTGGCCAATTATACAGGAATAGTATAAAACTGCTTAGGTCAGAATATGCAGTGTCCCCACTGCACCCCAATTCTTCATGGGTAACTCTGTGTTAGTAAAGATGACAAAAATCATATGCATGTTGAACCAAACCTACAAACACTTCCTAAAAACTCTTTGTACAGGTAGTCCTCAACTTACAACCACAACTGAGCCCAAAATTTAAATTTGTTAAGTGAGTTTTGCCCCATTTTATGACTTTCCTTAACACATTTGTTAAGTGAATCACTGCAAATGTTAAATTAGCAATATCGTTAAGTGAATCTGGTTTCCCATTGACTTTGCTTGTCGTCAAAAGTGACCCGAGGAAACCATCATAAACATGAGTCAATTCAGTTGCCATGCATCTGAATTTTATTCACGTGATCATGGGGATGCTGCAGTGGTCATAAGTGTGAAAAATGGTCATAAGTCATGTCTTCAGTGCCGTTATAACTTTGAACGGTCACTAAACGAACTGTATGCAGATGCAGAACTGATATCTCTTTATCATACCCCTAAAATAAGGTAATCATTAAGAAGCCACTACATTCCTTAATATTGATTAATTTCACTGTGTGTTTTACTTGTTTGGAAATACAAAGCAATGATGTGCAATTTCAATTAATACTCAGGCAAACAATAAATATAAACTCAAGGTAAACCACTCCAAACTCGATTGCAGAAAATACGACTTCAGCAATAGAGTGGTCAACGCCTGGAATGCTCTACCTGTTGTTACATCCTCAAACCCCCACAGCTTCAACCTTAAACTGTCTACCATGGACTTCACCCCATTCCTAAGAGGTCAGTAAAGGGGCGTGCATAAGCGCACTAGCATGCCTACCGTCCCTGTCCTACTGTCCCCATTTATTTGTCCTCATTTCCCATGTTCGTGTCCATGTTTATACTTTTACCTGTTACTTTGTACGTTTGACAAAATAAATTTAAAAAAAATAAAAAAATTAAATGTGGTAATCCCTCTTACACATGGGAATCATTTCTAGGGTTCCAAAACATTATCATGAATTCCTCTTCTCTAAGAAAAGGACATTAGAAAGAGAGAAAAGAACCTTCCTCTAGGGTTCTAAAGCTGCGAGTTTGGGCTTTTATTATTTTTTTATGCACTGTTAGTTAAACAAAGTTAGATACAGAAATAAGATTCATTCAGAGCCTCTAAGAGTAGAGAGCATGGGGCATCCAAGGCACACCGAGTTCCTGCAAGAGAACTCGAGTGTTGAGGTAGGTGAACTCTGCGGCACACTTAGATAAACTGACTTTGCAAAATTATCATTCATCTAGGGCAAATATAACACATTGCTCCCAGGAGATGAGAGCTGATTAAGAATCAGCTGCTTCTATAGAGACAGATCACTGCACAAGTTAGCTCAGCACTGAGTCAATTTTTGCTGTATACATCTGAACAACTGGCCCAGAACTTGAATATTTGCATTTCTACAAAAAAAATAAAAATAAAAAAAAAATACATGAATAACTGCTTATGTACTGGTTTTTGAATAATTTTGATCTGGGCAGCTGAAGGTATACCTGGATCACAGCAAAGATAAACAGTTCCAAAATATGAAACAATAGTATTTCCCTCGTCCTTTCCCAAAATGATACCTGCTGAAATGATAAACAAACCAAACCAAAATCCAGGCAGAGTAGATTTTGGGGCAGAAGGACTTTGACGAATTTTGAAGCTCAGCCAAGCCAAGGCTGTGAAATTATTTAATTCTAAAAATGTACATTTTATACATATGATTCAAAATGTACCATTCATGTGTGAAAGGGCTCATTCTGGTATCCATCATTTGACTAGTTTAAATCAGGGCTGTCAAACTCCCAGCCCATGAGCCAGATGCATCACGCATTGGCCATGCCCATGCCCGGTTTAGCAAAGGGGGATAAAGTTGCAATACATCACGTGATGACGCCGTGACGCCACGAGTTTGACACCCCTGAGTTAAATAATGAGAGATACTCTCCTACAAACTTAAAGAGACATTGAAAGTGAGAACCATTTGAAATATCTAAGAGAAAAAGGCTGCAAACTTTGCTGGGTTGTGCATATCAGACCAACTGAGCAGTACATACTGAGCAGCAGGATTTACCTCCAGATCAATTTTGCATAAGATGCAGCACCTGCCCTTTGAGGAACCATGTCACTCTGTTAGATAGATGCTGCTGCTGCTGGATTTCTAGAAAGCCGTCCTGAGGCAAAGGGATTGTGAAGTTAGGTGATTGACTGGTGTCCCTCAGTTGCTATATTATACCATTTTGCTTTTGTTATTATTAATTACATTTTTAATTGTTTTTGTTTTGATATTTTAATTTTCTTAACCATGAACAGTTGCATTTGCGAGATGGGAGTCCTTACCAATGGATTAAAATAAATAATGATTAAATCTTCTTGAAAATCGCCCACTCTACTTTTAATTAAGATAGAAAATTCAGGCTTACTTCTTGAAAGTTGTACCCAGTGGATAATATTTTCTCTTCTTTCAATTACTTGTGCTTTTATTAATCTTCTAAATCCAGAAAAAAACTTCCAATGATGTTATTTATAATCATATAAACTTAAAGGATTTTATTTAAAAAAAACCTACCATGTTTATGGACAAAAAGTTCAATCCAAAAGGAGTTGTCCTTTGATCTGGGTGGTCATTGCAGGAATACAGTGTTGATTATTATATAATTTTCCTAAGATTCATCTGAACTGAATATTTTCAAAGGTGATATAAACTTCTGAATTTATTTATGAAAAATGTATTCGTGGTCCTATTCAAATTACAGAATTCAATTGCTTCAGAGAAACCCCTAGCTTCTACCATCTAGATTCATAGAAAACTATTTGACTTCACCTTTCACTCTTTTAATGTTTTGGTTGCAGCCTAAAAGTGTTAAGTCTGGACTTTACTACTCTGCACAACTTAGTGAGAGCAGTAAAGCTGGATGATTGCAAAAACCTAATCAAAGTTGATTAGCAGGGGAAAAGAGATCATAAGGAAATACCAGGGCCAAATGCTAGACAGGACAATTGGGGGAAAAACACATGGAATAACATATGACAACTTTTAGGAAGGTGGTTAAAACATAAGAGTTTATTTAACTGTAAGGTTGCCAGATCATTATCCTACAAAAGGAATTTAATACCATTTGGATTGTGTGTGTGTATGTGTGTGTGCGTGCGTGTGCAAATATGTATGTATGTATATATGTATGTAACTAAACTATGTAAACTGAGTAAATTGCCAGGTCTCCATGCAGAATTGGCACTACAAATTGCAATAAATACATCAATACTATTAACAGCAAAACTACCTAGATGGATTCATAAAATTATTAGGACGTAAGCTCAAATTGATGGACATTTCATATTGTTCCTAAGGCTTTAACATTGTTTTTATTTAGAATCTGCCATAGCCACCTTGATGATTTTCTTAGTAGGTAGGTGATACAAAAACAACGAATACATTATATTCAGTCAAATAATTTCTCATACAATTGCTGAATCTTCAACCTCATCTCATAAACTTATATGCTACCCAGAGCCACTTTGAATCACAAGATGAGCGGCATATAAATTTATTAACATAAATAAACTTCAGATCTTACTTATCTCATGATAATTACTGACAAAAGCAAGACCAACCAACCTACCAAAAGAATATTTAAGGGCTTGTTAAATAATCAGATTCATCAGATGATTAATACAGTTCAAATAACTTGACTCATTAGCAATCAAGGAACTTCGTCATGACCTATAAAGCCTTACACAGCACAGGTTGGGTTTTTTTTACTTGAGGAACCACCTGTTAGTTACCCTTAATATCTGCTTCAGCGGATTCATCTGTCAAGGTTGGCACACTCCAGGTTCTTTCGATTAAAAATGCCATTTATCAGGACCCGGGAAGAGCACCATCTCTGTAGCAACACCCGTCTTTTGGAATGAGATTCCTCGCAAATTCAAATGTATCCTACTGCTATTTCAAAGGGTCTTAAAATCTGACTTTCACCTTTTAAAGATGATAATCGATGCCCTTTCCGTCGTCTCTGTTTCCCTCTACTAATTTCCTTTGCCATCATTATTCCTTTGCTTTGTGCTGTTTTCATAGTTTTATTCTTCTCTGTTTTTAAAATGTTTTAACAATTGTAAATTGTTAAAATTTGTACGTACTTTCCGTCGGGCCCTCAAAACCTTTTTATTTCATCAAGTCGGGCTGGCCTAATCTCTCCAATTGTGTATTTTAATTTGGATTTTTAATGGGGGATTTTAACTGTCAGGCCAAAATGTTTAATTTATTTTTAAATTGTTTTTAAATTTTGTATTTGATGTTTTTTACTTCTGGCTGTTCACCGCCCTGAGTCCTTCGGGAGAAGGGCGGTATATAAATTCAAACATTAAATTAAATTAAATTAAATTAAAATTAAATCATCCATCAATGTACATTTATTAAATTGCTATTTATTATTATTATATCATCATCATCATCATCATTAGTGCAGCCCATCCATCCACCCACATATAACTAAGCTCCACATCTCAAAGGCATCAAATTGGAAAAGCTACATTATCTTTTTTTGAAATCCATATTTTTTAGATTGTGGTGGTGAAGAAAACTTCTAAAATGGTTAATGCAGTTTCCAGAGCATGCCAAATATTTTCTTGCTGCAAGTTTTGCTTGGGGAGATCTGTCTTCTGTGTACTGCAGCGTAACTATAGATTTTGGCACAGAAGAATAACCGGCATTCAAGAAAGATGAGTGCAGTCACTGCTAAGCAAACAAAATGCCACTTGGGGAAAAAGGTGCATTTCCCCATTAGCTCAGTGCACTGATCTCTCCGTGAAAAGAAAACCAGTATTTCTACACCATGGTTGTAAGAAGAAAAATAAGGGCTCACTTCCAAGAGTTCATTAGTAGTAGAAACAAAGAGAGAAAACTCCCCATATCTTTTTGATATTAGTGGATGAGCACAGAGTTATTCTTGTCTTTCAAAATCCTATTTAAGTGACAAAATTGGAAAGCAAAGCATCTAGCTGTGGTGCTGAACTGTCATTAATTAATGAACCCTATTATACAGTAGCATCTTCATTAACAACCTGTAGAGGGCAGTCAAATAGCACTGAATGAGACATGTCAAGCTTTAAGTCAAAACTGCAATGCTTAGTTGTATTAAACGAAGTATAAAAGAAAAATTCTGAAATTTGAATACAAAAACAAGACAATAAAATCGATTCTCTCCGACTCAATCATTTACATTAAACGTGCTTCGTTACATTACTGCAAAACCACAAAGAGTTGAATAATATATCTATCTTTATATTAAAGCTCATTCTATGAATGAGTTGTTCACTAATTGATAAATGTTTAGTACCTTTGGCAAAAGATTTCGACTTAGATTTCAAGCTCATTACATTACATTAGCTTACATATTATACAGTAGAGATCTGAGAAACAATTTGTTCAGAGAAATGGGTGAGGTTTTACTTTGCCCTATAAGGCCTCTGTCATAGATATTTGTATCCTCAGTTGAAATTTAGCAGGTGCTCCAAAAATAAACTTTCATGGCTAAAAAAGAAAAGAAAAACTATATCTTCTTCTCTAAAAGAAATGGCTGATCTCAATCCCATACCTATGGAGTAGAGAGAGAGAGGAGGAAATTTCATGAACTTTCTTATGCCATCTTTAGGAGTTGAGAGTCAAGGTAACACACAGGAAAGATTTTTTTAAAAAATCCCTTGTTTTATAACTTTTAATCAGAACCATTGCAGAAAAAGAAAGACAGGAGTGCAAGTTGTTCTGCTAAGAGCTCCAATTGACCGGTGTTTCTCAACCTGGGCAACTTTAATATGCCTGGAGAGTGGTGGAATTCAATTTTTTTTACTATCAGTTCTGTGGCCGTGGCATGGTGGGCATGGTGTGGCTTGGTGGGAGTGGCAGAAGGATACTGCAAAATCTCCATTCCCACCCCACTCCAGGGAAAGGATACTGCAAAATCCCCTTTCCCTCCCCACTCCTGGGGGAAGGATATTGCAAAATCTCCATTCCCACCCCACTCAGGCCAGCCAGAGGTGGTATTTGCTGGTTCTCAAAATTACTACTCAAAATTTCCGCTACTGGTTCTCCAAAACCTGTTAGAACCTGCTGAATTTCACCCCTGGCCTGGAGTTCAATACCTAGAATTCCCCAGCCAGAATACACTATTCCATTTCTGGTTCTCTTCACCATCCCTTCCCCTCAGCAACCTGCAGCCAATCAGCATGCTCAGTGGGCTGTTTGCTGAATAGATCCTAATGTCTTTTTCTAGCTCTGTAAAAGCTTGAAATCTCCATCAAGATATAGTAAAAATTATTACTAAAGATGATAAACTGCTCATACGTTCAGTTAGGTTCAAATACAGCAGCATGAAAAAATGTTGCCCTCATCTTTTTATTACATTTAATACACCTGACGTTCCTTTCAAAACTGAGCTAGCTGAAATAGCTTCAGCCTGACAAAACTGCAAAATAATCTGACAACAGTCTTCCTGTAAAAGGACTTTTCTCTAGGTGAGCTTACTGTATTTAAATGTTGGAATGTATCATATACTTTCAACAGAGCAGCAGCAAGTTTACTAAACTGCTGGGGAGAAGTTTTCAGAGGAAGGCTCCCACCTGCCTACACCTTCTGTTCAAGTACAAGAGAACAAATGGGCCCAAAGGGAACCCTTCTAGCATATTAAGGATATTAAGCCAGCATGGAAGATAAAGACAGACCAAAAGAAGTCTTTAAGTCACATTTTAAATAATATTTTGTGTGAAGCTCAGTGCCATAGGCACGTGTAAACATAACAATGGAATTTTGCACTCATTCCTAGTAGATCTATCCCTAAACGGAAACATCCAAGATAGATTTGTATTACAATTTCCACCTAGCACAGATTTTGAGAATTGCAATTTCAACATAATTGGAAAATATCAACTTGGAGAAGATCAGATTCGTTAGAACTGAAGTTTGATCAATGGACAAATCAAATTATCAAAAATAGCAACTATCATTACAGTGGCAGGAGGGGTTATAGGATGAATTGACTCCCTAAATCTTATGTATATACACCTCTGGAGAAAAGCACGTTTATAAGCCTATGAACACGCATAAACATATGAAGGAATGCAGAGATATAGAAGCTATATATACTGTATTTTTGGGACTATAAAATACTCCGGACTATAAAATACTCCGGACTATAAGACGCATCTAGCTTCTGGGGAGGAAAACAAGAAAAAAAAATCTGCCTCTGCCTCCCAGCATCCATCCGGTATTCATCTGGCCCACTCACTGTGACCCATTCTCTGCTGCCGCGGCCTGTTCGCTATTGTCACCTGTTTGCTGCGGCCGCTGCTCCTTCACCACCTGTTTGCCACCGCCGCAGCCCATTCGCCATTGCCACCTATTCTAGAACAGCTGATCAGCGCCGCACCAACCCCCTCCCACTCACCGCAATATTTGCTGTATAAGCCGCACAGACATTTCCACCCACTTTTTTGGGGGGGGAAATGCATCTTATACTCCAAGAAATACTGTACACACCCACCCCTAACCAATTTATTCCATTCTAAGAGAAAAAAGGTGCATGTTAAGGTGGTAATAATAGTTCCAATGTAATTTCTTCTAAGGCAACATTTACAGAATTATGATATTGATACCAAAGCAACAGAACTTACACATTTATAAAATGCAAAACAACTAATTCTTAAATAAAGTCTCCTAATGGCCATGGCCTTCATAAAATACTCAATTATTTGGTTCTTCACCCACTTTCTTCTGTGCCAATGGACACACTTGTAGAACACTTGGAGACGAATGAAATTAGCAGGGACTAATGAAAGCATCAAACAGATGGGAGAAGTTGATGGCTTGATTTTTTTTTTTTTTTTGCACTTACTTTTAGATGCTCTAAACTAGAAAAATGGGATATTAGTATCTATCATGAAAAGGTATTTTAACTGTAGAAGGCAATATTTTTTATTCTTTTTACATTTTCATTTCATTACATTTTTAGATATTCATCCAATACTATATTTCCTTTGGGCAATGGCTACACTGTAACTAAGTAAGAATCAATATTAACATAATCTTTATTACAGATTATAAATGTAGCACCAAGACTATTAGATAATGATCCACAAAGCCTTAACAATTTTTCATTCTCTGCTCAGGAGATACATCCACATATAAATCTTCCAGTGTAAGGGCACTTCTATCTTGCCCTTTTGTATCCTAAACTCACAGAAACAGTTTGAAAAGGATCCATGATGAGTTTACAACTGAAAGACTTAGGACAAGTAACAAAAACAATGGTATCCAAGCCATTGTAGATTCAACAGTGATAACAATTGCATCACATCTACTCAATACAAAAGGGCAAGACAAAAGGAACATTGGAACTTATCTGAATGTTCATTCTCTGTGCACCACAGGAGAGTCCAAGCTCTGGGATTTCCTCAGGCTGGTTGGCCAGTGACTGGGTTGAATTTGCATAGCCACGCCTCTTCCTCCCATGATCCTTCAGTGTTTCGACGAAGAGGTCTGGAAATGACATAGCTCCAATGATGGATAAGGACCCCAAGGTTGGGGGTTGGACCACTAAAGGACACTACTAGGGAGGGGTTGGACTCTCCTGCAGCGCACAGAGAACGAACATTCAGGTAAGTTCCAATGTTCCTTCTCCTGTGCGCTGCTTGGAGAGTCCAAGCTCTGGGATATACCCAAGCTAAATATCCCTAGGGTGGGAGTCCGAGCGGTCCAGGGGCCTTTCGTCGGGTAGAACCTGCTGAAGGACTCTTCTCCCGAAGGAAACTTCGGCGGAGCCAACGTGTCCAGTTTGTAGTTCCTGATGAAAGTGGTAGGGGAGACCCAAGTAGCCACCCTGCAAATTTCTAGAATGGAAGCCTGCGTGGCCCAAGCTGCCGTGGTAGCGGCACTGCGGGTGGAATGCGCTTTAATGTGCCTTGGAAGTGGTCTATCCTGGTGCTCGTAGGCCATTGCGATGCAAGCCTTGAGACACCTTGCAATTGTGGATGGAGTTACTTTCTTTCCCAAGGAACTGGGCTGAAATGATACAAAAAGAGATTCAGTTTTTCTGAAAGATGCGGTTCTGTCAATGTACTTGCGAAATGCCATCTAGAGTGTGCCAACATCGTTCCCTGGGATGTGTAGGATCGGTGCAAAAGTTCGGTAGAACGACCTCCTGTGCCCTGTGAAACCATGAATTGATTCTGGGCACGAAGGTCGGGTCCAGTCGGAGAATTACTCTGTTGGGGTAGAAAATACATAAGTCCTTGCGCACCGATAGAGCAGCCATCTCGGAGATCCTTCTTGCTGATGTAATTGCTATTAGAAATGAGACTTCGAAGGTAAAAATCTTGAGACTGGTGGACCCCAACGGCTCGAATGGAGGGGTTGTGAGCGCTTGTAGAACAAGATGCAGATCCCAGGAGGGATACCTATGTACGGTAGGAAGTCGTAAATTGGAGGTACCTTTCAGGAAACTCCTCACCTTTGGATGTTGAGATAGGGTGGTGGAGCCCTCAGAATGCACTATGGTCACCAAAGCAGCCACCTGCCTGCAGAGTGTGTTGGTAGAAAGCCCCTGCTTAAAGCCTGAATGGAGGAAGCTCAGAATATCCAGAATAGAGGCTAGGGTAGGCCTTATGTGCGAACTGCGGCACCAGCGAGAAAATGCTGACCACGTGGCTTCGTAGACCCTGGTAGTAGATGGACGGCGAGAAGCCTGGATGATGGAAATGACTTCACTTGAGAATCTGGAACCTTTCAGGATTTCCCTCTCAAGTGCCAGATGGCTAGTTGAAGCCATTGTGGCTCGGGATGAAGTATGGCCCCGTGGCTGAGAGAAATCCTGTCTGGTGGAATCCACCAAGGATACCGGCAGTGCCACTAGGTCTGCAAACCACGGCCTCCTGGGCCAGTGTGGTGCCACCAGGAGAATCTCCGCCTACTCGTCCAGAAGTTTCTAGATGACCCTCGGAAGGAGTGGGGTCGGAGGAAAAGCATAGAGGAGCCTTTGAGGCTAGGGCGCTCTGAGGGCATCGGTTGCTTCGGCCCCTGGTGTCGGAAAACGGGAAAAGAATCGTGGTAATTGATTGTTCCTGGGAGTGGCGAAGTGGGCCACGCATGGTGGGCCGAATCTGGTTGTCAGTTGGTGGAAAAGGTCTGGGTGGAGACGCCATTCTGATTGGTCGATGGTTGATCTGCTCAACCAGTCCACTTGTTCATTGTTCGCTCCTGAGATATGCTCCGCTTGAAGGGAAAGGAGATGAGATTCCGCCCAGGGGCCCAGACTCGCCGCTTCGGACATCAGAACCTTGTCTGTTCACGTGTGCCTTGGCGGTGATGTTGTCAGTCAACAGCAACACATGATGGTTCCTCAGCGATTGGTGGAAGTGGCACAGAGCTAGATGGGCAGCTCTCAACTCCAGCCAGTTGATATCGTGTAACAGATCTTGTGGAGACCATCTGCCCTGGACCATCTGGAGTCCAAGTGAGCTCCCCAACCGAATAGGCTGGCATCTGAGGTCAGTGTTAATCGAGGAGGATCCTTGAAGAGACAGCCTTTCTCTAGGGAAGGAGACATCCACCAGTCCAATGATCGTAGGACGTTGCGTGGCACTCGTACCCTGGTCGTGGAATGGCTGTTGCCTGCTCGTTGGCTTGGTAATAGGAACCATTGCAGGGTCCGAGAATGCAGCCTTGCCCAAGGGACTATGGCAAGACAGGAAATCATCTTTCCTAACAGCTGGGACAATACTGCTAGAGACACTGATCGGGATGACCTGACCTGCTGTATCATGGCTTGTAAGCTGGCCTGACATTCTGGTGACAGGAATACCTGACAGCTGAGTGAGTCTATGCGTGCCCCTAAGTGTAGAATACTGTGAGAGGGAGTCAACTGGCTCTTTTCCAGATTTATTGAAAACCCATGGATCTGAAGTGTGTGTATCGTCTCTGAGAGATCCTGCCTTGCCTGTCTGAGGGATGACAACTGGATCAAAATATCGTCTAGGTAACATTGGAGCCTGATGGGGCAGGTCCGAAGATGGGTCGCCACAAAATCCAGGAGCTTGGTAAAGGTTCTGGGGGCAGAGGAGAGACTGAAGGGGAGGGCTCTGTATTGAAAGTGTTGTCCTGCGTAGCAGAATCTGAGATATTTCCTGTGTGAGATCCGAATTTGTATATGCAAGTAGGCTTCTTTGAGATCTATGGATGTGAGCAGATCCCCTTGTCTGATGCAATTTAGTACGGTGGTTAGGGATTGCATCTTGAAGCGCTTGTATTTTATGTGCATATTGAGTCTTTTGAGATCTAAGATTCCCATGTTGCCCCCGGATTTTTTCTGAACCAGAAAGAGAATCGAATAGAAGCCGAGACCCCGCTGTTGTACAGGTACTGGTTCTATGGCCTGTATGGAGAGCAGGTGGTGGATCTCGGCCTCCATCAGAGACCTCTTGGTGGGTACCTCTGGGTAGAGTGCAGGAGATGAATCTCCTTGGTGGGATGGAAGAGAATTCTAGGGTGAGACCCAGGGCTGTGGAGTCGGGAGATAAATGTTCCGACTCCGACTCCGACTCCTCAGTTTTTTGTACTTCCGACTCCGACTCTGACTCCATGTACCCAAAATTTCCTCCAACTCCGACTCCTCGACTCCGACTCCACAGCACTGTCAGGGCTATGGAGTCGGTAGATGTTCCGACTCCAACTCCTCAGTTTTTTTGTACCTCCGACTCTGACTCCAGGTACCCAAAATTTCCTCCGACTCCGACTCCTACTCCACAACGCTGGTGAGACCGAGCCTGACTGTTTGCAGAGCCCAGGCATCGGCTGTGGTTAGTTCCCACTGGCGGCAAACAACGAGAGACGGCCTCCAATGGGAACCCCTGACTGAGAGACACTTGGATCTGCGGTAGGGTCTACCGCTAGCTCCTCGAAAGGGTCTCTGTGATTGAGCCTGTCAGGGCCTGTCCCTGAACAAAGCTCTATCCTGGGAACGATTGGTGGGGGGAAGGTAGGTCCTCTGGTAGGAGAAGGAGGAGGGGGAGGAGGGGGCGGAGTAACTGCCCTCAGGCCCACGAAAGGACTGCCTGCAATAAAAGGCGAAGTATCTCCTGTCAGCCCTTCTATGTGAAAATGGAAGCACCTTCCGTTTGTCCTTGGTCTCCACTAAAATGGGATCTAGCACCTGGCCGAAAAGGTTGCCTCCTTGGAAGGTAGCTGATGCCAGCTTCCATTTGGATTTCATATCGGCTTGCCAATGGCGAAGCCATAGCAGGCGTCTGGATGTAACATTAGATGCCAACGCCCTGGAAGCAAATTTGGCAGCGTTAAGGGTAGCGTCTGCAGAATATTCTGCAGCCGCTATCAATTTGTTGATGTCCTGATGTAATCTGACATCCCCTGGTGGTGCACGTGCTTACATCTGGCGTAGCCACAGAAGAGATGTTATATTAAAAAAGGATGCTGCTGTGGCTGATCTAATTGCCCAGGCAGCTGCTTGATGTGTTTTACAAAGTGACATCTCTGCTTTCCTATCCTCGGTTTTTAACCCCTCAGCTGAGTCTGATGGAAGAATATTTGAGGAGGCCAGATTGGCAAAGGGAGCATCTATAGCCGGTACTTTAAGCATATCCTCCACTTCTTGCTATACAGTATACATCTTCTTGTCCAATCCACTGGGATTGGACAAGGATCCAGGTTGGTTCCATTGCTTTCGAATAATGTCTACAAACAATTTGGGGGAAGGAACAACCTCTTGAGTAATTACTGGTTCAGTGAAAAGACGGGTGCTGGGGTCCTGCTCAGTAGAGGGCTCCAATGCCCCAGATGCCACCCCTAAGTTTGCAGTAGTTTTGGCCTTATATAGTAAGGTCTTAAACATGCTGGGATTAAAAAGACCAGTGAATGCCGGTTTGTCAGGTGATCTACTTCATCCTCATATAGCTCAAGCTCTGCAAGGTCTTCCTCCTCGCCAGTGTAGGAAATCTCGCTGCCCTGATACTCATGGGGTGAATGAGGAGCATGAGAATAAGATCTGTCAGGCTGACCCTGAGGCACATTGGGTGTAGTCCCGCTGGAAGTGGGAGCAGGTATGCCCCTCCTTAGAAGGGCTGAATCAATGCCCTGTGCAATGGTCTGGGCCAGGTTGTGGCAGAGTTCCTGAGAAAGGACAGGGTTCTGGCTCTCCTCAGGGCGGAGCCCCGCCGCTGTAGGAGTGAATGTGGCTGAGGGAGCTGCCTTTCTGGGGGCTGAAATGGCTACCTGGTCTGATGTGTCTTGACTAGATAAGGGAATGGCATCCTCAGCACAATCAATAATTTCTTCTGGGAAATCCTGAATTGGGTCTGGAGACCAGTTTAATTTATCCTCAGGCTGTGCAGAAGAAGAGCTGCCCTGATCTAGAGAAATATTGGCCTCAGGCTGGCTTGGGAGGGGCCTTGAGCTTGTAAAGGCTTCTGCCTGCTTTTTGGCTTTAGCAAATTGCCTTTCTAGGGCTTTTTGCCTACGTTCTGCATCTTTATCAGCAGCTGTGGAAGTAGAAGCCTTGGATCTAGTGGAATGCCCAACAGGTGTATTGATTGCCTTACTTTGATCAGAAGACATCATTTTCCTGGAAGTAGAAGATGAGGCTGCAGTATCTTTAGTGTGAGTTGAACTGCGATCCGCCATCTTGAATGAATAAGCAGATTTTAATTACAAGAGCACTTGAATAGCAACTGATTCAATATTACTTCTCTGTCTCCAATTCTAGTAATAAAAGCACCAAACCGACACTACAGTTTGCAAGCGTAATTACAACTGCTGTAATTTTAGGCTTGACGCAGCTCCAATAGCCCCCTGCGCAAGTACAATGAGTCAGCAGCAAACAAAATGGCACGGAACCGACACTACAGTCCCCAAGCCAAACCACCAATTACAAGCGCCAAATCAGCAATGTGATTTGTGAGCGCTGGAGCCGCTCGCCCAACTCACGCTTTTCCTTTAAGAGCCAAAAAGATCCTCCAAAGCTGCTTTCCTGCTCAAAGGGCTAATTTAGTTAAAGCAGAGCTGCTGCACTCGCAATTGCAGCAATTAAGAGCTCCGGAGCTATCCTGCTCCACGGAGCAGCCTCTGGCCGTTGCGTGGCATTTGGAATAGTTTTTTTTTTATTATTATTGATGAAGTTCAAGTCAATTAGAGAGGAAGAGGGTAATAATTGTGGCTATTAGAATAATTTTTGTAAAATTTAAGTACTGGAGAGAACAAGGATAAGTCACTCTAGGCTGACTGAGTTGAAACACTGAAGGATCATGGGAGGAAGAGGCGTGGCTATGCAAATTCAACCCAGTCACTGGCCAACCAGCCTGAGGAAATCCCAGAGCTTGGACTCTCCAAGCAGCGCACAGGAGAACAGAACAGTAGTCAAGCACATATCATCTCGGAAATGGGGGAAGAGCTGCAAAGCTATCAAGTAAACAACCCACTTATAGGACCTGAAAGTCAACAGCCAGGAGCAAGGGTAAAATAAGATCTCCATCAAAAGAGAAATGGACCCACAGTGTCTGTGTATATGGATGTATACCTATACAAACATGAGGCTCAGACTGATTTCTACTGCAATGCAGCTATACCAGAAATAAATCAATTCAGCTCTTCAATATTGTAAACATCATGGGAAAACAAAAGCCAAAACGCTGCAGATTTTTTTGCATTGAATTCCCCTAAGTAGAACTGAGGATATAACTGAACAGCTGATCTACGTATATTCAGCACAGTTGTCTGCTGATGGGAGGCTTTCCAGACATGCAAATGCTTCCACATTTGTTTGCTAACATTTATTTGTTAGATTTATATACTACTTTCCTTCAGGAGCTCCTTTCCCCCTTTTTTTCTCCTAACTATAACCTCTAAGATATCTTTGTCTAAGAGAGAAAATAATTGCTTAAACCTGGTTCTCTGATGCCAGTCCAATACCTTAAGCACCAAATCCCACTCCTTAAGGGAACCAATGCAGCATTTCAGTTCATAAGAAAGTTTTTTACATGCATACCCTGCTACTGCAGATAGGCACGTTATACAGGTAGTCCTGTATAACGTAACATTATACAGGTAGTCCTGTATAATGTGACCACCATTCATTTAGTGACCTTTCAAAGTTACACAGGCACTGAAAAAAGTGGCTTATGTTTTTCACACATATGACCACTGCAGAATCCCCATGGTCACATGATTAAAATTTGGGTGCTTGGAAACTGGCATGTATTTATGACGGCTGCCATGTCCCAGGATCACGTGATTATATTTTGCAACCTTCTGATAAGCAAAGCCAATGGGGAAAGCTGATTCACTTAACAAACGTGTTATTAACATAACAAGTACAGTGATACACTTAACAACTGTTGCAAGGAAGGTTGTAAAATGGGGCAAAATTTACTTAGCAATTATCTTGCTTAGCAAAGGAAATTTTGGACTCAATTGTAATCGTAAACTGAGGACTACCTATACTCATAGACAAATGGCTACTAGTAACATCGCCAACATGGCCTGAAAAATGGATAGGCTTTGCTTGCATGTTGAATTATGACTATAAACGTATAGTCTGAAGGGTCTCACATTTTGCTTGGTAGATTTGAATGGTCCCAGAGACTTCCAAAGGGTATTACCAATACCCTTACACATTGTAGTGTGCAATGTCATCAAGTCTTACTGAAGCTGCAACAATCTTGGCTTGCAGGAAGGATATTATCTATGCATGTATACTAAAAGCTCATTACTTATCATCCACATTAACTTTTACAAGCAATTATCTAAATCAGTAGCTGTGTGTGGTAAATCTGATGCTGGCCTATGTTCAGGGGATCATAAACATGTTCAAGAGCTTATCCCTAAGATTTTGCATCTTTGTTAAAGTAATGAGAAATAAACAGTCCCACAAGAAATTTCCAGTGAACACAAAGTAGAATGCCTTCTCCCCGTTTTACCCAGCTCAGGAGAAGAGATGGGGAAATTCCAGACCTTTTGCTGAATCTATGGTCTCAAGATATTGCAAAACTTTAACTCCCAGAATGGATAATGGTAGGATGGGAATTGTAGGTCAGCAGCATTAGAAGTGCAAGAGGATTCCCACCCTCATGTTGACAAAAACCAGTAAAATATAAGCCTCAGAAGGCCTGATCTTGTAAACCCTGAAACACACACACACACACACACGTGAAGGGACAGCTACTAGAAAGTGGGTTTTGTTTCTTCCTGACAGATAAAATATTTCTCTTCTTACTGGCAATTGTTCCAATTCTGGACAGACAATGAGCAGCAAATTTTAGTTTCATTTATTACCTGTGGGATTAAGAACAATTATATTCTCTTCAGTGATGATCACCAACATCATTGGTGGTCAACCTGGCTATAAAGATCTGGATATCAATGTAATAACCTTGAATCTTGCTGGTTTATTTTTTCCTCCACTTTTTGTGTATTGTCTCTTTTAGTTTGTAAACTCTAATCGTAAACCTTTTATGATTATTGATGTGAACTTTTATAAGAAATAATTTCTCTGAAAAGCAATATAAACTGAAATAAAAGAAAAAAGAGGAAAGATTAGAGGACAATGAAAAGGCAGAAAGCACGCTATGAACTGCTGGGAGAGTTGACATTAGACTCTATTACAGTTAAACTAGTAATATACTTTCAGATATTTCACAGTGTCAGTTTCTAATTTTACTCATTTACTTGATACAGATACAATCCAACTTTCACTAGTTTTAGGTACAGCTTGAATAGCCACTTTTTGATAGAGGAGATTGCTTTTCCACTACATTTGCTGAGCAAAATTGATAGTTTCACTTAGCTTTCCAGAATAGGAGGAGAAAATCCTTAATTTCCAGAGGCATCATTAGCTCCCGAATGTTCAAGTGCGACAATGATAAGAGGCAGACCTAAGTGATGCACTGACTTATTTTATTAGTGGTCAGTGGGATTACTTTAGGTGACCAAAAGATTACCCTCCTTACTTTTTTTCGATAACTTGGATATGGAGGATGGTGGCTGTGATGAGTATGTTTACATAATACCCCAGTCTCTCAAGGTCAGCTATGGCTCAAGTCCACATTTTTAAAAAACCCAATATGAAGAAATGAGAATCATTGAACCTGACTAATTACAGCAATTAAGCAAGGCTATTTACTTTGCATAATTTATTTTTCTTGTGCTGGCCCCAGGAGAAGCAAAGATTATTAGCAAGCACTGGTGCCTTGGCCTTCTATCCACTATCATTCTGTTTGCAGAGATTGGCAACACACAATATTTGTCTTCCAAACCATAACGTTTGCAAATTCTTAAGGAAAAAAAACACTCAAGTGAAGGTTCTCAGTTCATTGGAGTCTGCAGCCTATACATAATGGCATGATTATAGAAGATGGAAAGAAAATATTCAAAACCAATGTTTCCTCTGATTTCTCAGCATAATTCTCCTTTCCTAAAACAAACATATCCTATTATGCTTTTCATTCCAAAGGGTATCAGTATATTCTCTAGCAGAGATTCTCTGGAAAATAGATAATATAAATATTTGAAAATATTTCCTTTTTTATACCAGCAATTAATGCTAAAACAGGAACATCATTTTAAAAACTGAAAATATTCTTCACATTTTTAATACTTCAAATTCAAAACATGAATATACAACCATATTCTACAAAAGGAGGCTCACAGATCTTAAATCTCTGAGTATATCTAACCACTTCAAAGTAATTCTAACACAAAATGTAAAAAAGAATCATTAAAATGTCTATGTGTTCTTAATGCATGTGTCAGGTTTCGATGTCACTTCAACCTGCATTTACTCTAGTGCTGACAGCATGTTCATTTCCTTACTGTAAAACAGTATATAGGGAATACTTTTAAGTTTTTCAGCAAACTTCATACATGACCAGAATTTATCTTCTATATATACATGTTTGAAATTCCCAACTTTTAATTGCTTAATTGTTCAAGAAATATTAACTTTCTCTTATTTTCAGGTAAATAAATGTCAACTTCATTTTTTTTTTCCTGTAGCAAAGCTGAGATGTTAAATCTAAATTATTTAAAATGTTTTGAACTAGAAGCAATGAATTAATTGTTTCTTTTTTTAATGTCCAGCTGCATTCTTATGAAATGATGAGCTTGCAGTCCTAATATTTATTTATAGATAGATTCTACTGAAATTAATGGGATATGTTCACAGCCTATAGCATGTAAAAGATGAATCTTAAGCCCTCTTCTTCCCTGCCCCGTCGGTAAATGGGATCCTTTTATGAAATGACAATATTTATGCAGTATAAAATCCCATGAACAAAAAGATTTACACCAAGATCAGCATAATGAAATGTGTTACTAGCTCTTTCATGTAATAATCAGGGCAGTAAGCATTTAAAGCTGCTCTGATCATTCCTGATCTTCACCCTCCTGAGGATAAAGCAGTTTCTTGGCAACAAACACTAAGCCCCTTTACTGTTTGCCAAACCAATTCTGTCATGCCAACCTGTCACTCAAAAAAGGCACTACAGGAACCTGTTCAGAGTGTATTTCCTGGAAAAAGGAAACTGAAGGTGAACACAATGAGGAACTTTATGGACATATAAAAAGCCAAACAGAGCTCAGCGTATAACTAATTCTGGCAACCATTTTCTCCCCAAGCATGTCTTAAGGCAGGCGTAGGTGCTGCTAAAACTGCAAGTGTTTACTTATGAGTACCTTTAGCAACTCCTATAGTGTGCAACACCAACAACTCATGAACATGTCTGCTCTCTTCAGCATGCTACAGAGAACACAGGAATGCCTCGAGTGCTTCTGCAGTTGCACAGACTAAGACAATTTTTTCCTAACAATGTATTTCATTGCAGCCCAGCAAATCTAATCTAAACTATGAGATTCAGAAACTTAACTAGGTAATTAAAATAATTAAAATACTAAAATACACAAATCAATTTGGTGATATATCGTAATCATGTTTCCCTTCCAGGACCACTTTTTCTGATAGAATCACTCATTTCCTCTTGTCTCATAACCTTCAGAAGAGACCCAATGAAGCATCAGTAGTAGCAGCAGCCTCCTCCCCCAGCCAGCCATACTTTGCCAGCAGGCATCCCAGTTACTCCTTTGTCCTCCCTCTTTCCACATATAAGACTGCACCATTTTCCATTCCCTCATGATCCTCAGAAAAACTGTACTGAAGCCTTTTCCTCCTCCTCTTCCTCAGCTAACTCACAGAACTGCATGCCACTTTGCTGGAGGAGGCAGGACAAAGGAAGCTATGGACTACTAAGTAAACTGTACCACCACCACCTCACCGCTCTCCATTCCAGTGTGTTTCCAAAGGCCCCATCCCTCCAGGTGGTAAGACCACTACCAGCCAGCCCTACCTTGGCAGCAAGGTCTCTCTTTTATTCTTCCCTCACTGGTCACTATCATGTTTCAAATTTTGCCTCAGTCTAAAGCAGCCAATGGTCAGTCACTTCAAGGACAGCTGACTGGGTGCAGGGGCCAAAGGGAGATGAGGAAGAAGTGGGGATATACCCTTCCCAACTTTCCTTGTGCCCTACAACCTACAGGTTTCCAGGAAGTGTAATCAGAAGACATGGTAGTGTTATCAAATTTGCCAAATTTCAATCCCATGGTAATCAAGGATCCATGCATTCTGTAAGTATTTTGGATTATGTTGCTCCAAAATTGTTATTCTATGATGTAATATTTCATCCAATTGAATGTTACAAGGTATCAACAAGAGTTTAAGTAATTTTTTTTAAAAATTTGATTTATATGCCGCCCTTCTCTGGAGACTCAGGGCAGCTTACAATGTGTTAAGCAATATAGAAAATATTATAGAAATTAAACTATATAATGGATATTGTTTTTATGAAATTTTTACTGACTGCTGTATTTTTATCTATTCTAGAATTTGCTATGTATTGGTCTACTGTTATAAATCACAATTAAGTTGTAAGATTTAGTGACATAAAAATTAAATAAATAAACTGCACCAAGTTCTTTACAGAATAGTAAGATTCCATCTACACAACTGCCAATGAAGTAAATCACTGCTTCCTTTTTAGGTAGCATATTTTAATACAATTTTAAGCATACTGTTCCTCTTTCCCACCCCCTCCAGCCAGCCATTCTTTCATACATACTCTCCACAGCTATGACTGCTAGTCATGCAAAATAGGCTCCAAAATGTTACAAAAATATCTGGAGTAAATAGAAACAGGAACAAAGTTCCAAGCAGAAACCCATGAAATGTCAATTATGCTTTTAAAAAATATGTTACTGAAAGTGTTCACAAGTAAAAATTGCTGGATTTGGTAATTATTTATTTGTTTGTCAAACATGTACAAGATGACAAGTATAGGTATGAACATAAACATAAACAAAGGAAGTAAATACAAATAATAAATTTACTTTACAAATAGAAAATAACTGATTCATGTTTAACTCATTTCCTGCAGAGACATACTGGAGGCAATTCAGCATTATTAGGATCAGACGCTATATGGATTGTGTACATAGTCCAAACCTGATAGTAGATCAGGCCATTAGCAGAATAAGAAGCAGATGAAAACTGTACTGTATCTCCTCTAAACAAAGAATCTCTTTTTATTCTTTGCATGGAACTGGTAAGATAGGAGCAAGACATTTGAACACTATTATAACTTTTATAAACTTTTATAATTTTTTTTTCATAATGGCTTCTTAGCTTTTCTACAATAAATTCCCTTATCAGACTTTATCTATTTATTTTTCAAGCCTGTATGGCTGCCCATCTGACAAAACAAGTGACTTCTTGGATTGTTGTGTGACACTCTATCCAAGCTGTTGGGGGAAGTGCTAGATGTATTAAGTAGCTAAGAAACTTTTAATGGAGGGGAGGGGAGTGCAGGGGAGGCGAGGAGAGGAGAGGCGAAGCGAGGAGAGGAGAGAAGAAGCAAGGCGAGGCGAGGCGAGGCGAGGCGAGGCGAGGAGAGGAGAGGAGAGGAAAGGAAAGGAAAGGAGAGGAGAAGACTTACCTGCAAACTGAACATTGTCTCTGTGGCTGCAAAGCTGTAAACATCACAATCACTGAATAGTTGCGAGGTGGTGCCTTCACAAACCTTCTGAATTTGTCTCCATTCATACGGATGACTGAGCGCCTTGAACTCCATTCAATAAGCTGTTCTACCTTCTCTGCTAAAAGATTCTGAAATCAAACACAAAGATAAAGGTTGCATTAAAAAAGTTTTATATGCCAGGTTGTTGCCATAAATATATATGCTGTACTTCTGAAGTCACAAACTTAATAGATGCTTCTGCTAGAATAATTTCATACTGCCATTTCCCTGTAGAAAAGTTGGTTTAAGGAGAAATTCTAGTAGTATAAGTTCCTGAATTTGTCTGAAATAATGATGTTTGAAAGAACAGAACAAGACTGAGTAATGTAAGCAACTTCAGATGCCTTTTTTCCAAAATAAAATCTAATTTATAAATTAGATTTATAATATCAAAATAAAATGTAATTATAAAATTACAATAGCCCATGGATTAATTAAAATACCATATTTAAACAGTGAAATCTCTGAAGATTTCAGCCATTTGAGCTTATTTAGAAGGGACTTCCATTCACATCAAAACTTCTTGAAAAATCTATTATTTAACTACGCATATATAGTGCCAATTTTGTACTATGGAAACACAAAAGAATAATAGAGGTAAGTGCCATAACAAAGTGCCAGTATTCCTCTTCCTGCCCCAACAGCTACAGAAACGCATATTTCACTGGTTAGTTGCTGATACAACATGTATTAATAGTAGCTGTCAATCCATAATAAAGAATTTACATATGACAATATAAAAGCCTATATATTATAGGTGATGTGAAGATATGGTTCTATAAATCTGACCAATCTGAAATAATTCCTCTTTTGTCCAGTTCACCAGCTGGGACCAGACCAGATACTTCAACATTTGCCTTATTTGTCCAGCTTTTTACTCCTTAGCATCTGGAATTTTTTATTGGCCTTCATGCCATCACTCATGGACAAAGAGTGACTATGGAAGCAAATCACAAAACTATTTTCCCCCAATTAAATTAAGTGCAATATTAAATCTCTGGATGTCACTCTGCAGATCTACAATTATGAATAATGATCTTTCAAAACTGTCTTCCAGCCATCTAACATAATAGCCTCCCTATTTGATTAAGATGAGCACCATATAAATTTGCAGAATGAATGAGTGAATGGAAAAAAAATAAGTGAGTATTTTGAAATTATACATGTTGGTCCTCTCAACAGGGAATGATGAACTTGAAGGGGTCCTTGGTGATCTCTGAGTTTAGTTGTTTTCTTGCAAATTTTTCATTACCCAAGCTAGGTAACATCAGTGCAATAAAGGGGTGGAGTTTGCTCTCAGTTTATATTCTAATAGCTTGTCCTGTCAATGTTGGTGGGGATGGTCTTAGAGGTTCTTTGGTTGGGCTGTTGGCTTGTTCCACAGTTCCTTGATTGGGGTGTTGTTTACTTGATTGTTGGTCTGATGTTAATCTTGGAGATAATGTATGCTCATCTGGGTGCTCATTACTTGTGGGGAGGTATTTTGATCTTTTTGTTCCCTCTTTGGCTTGTTGATTGTCTCTTTTGCATAATATATAGATATGGTTTATGTCTATGTGTCTACTGAAGGCTAATTTGTCAGAGTGCCAGGTCCCTAGAAATTCCTTAGCATTTTTGGACTTGGCTTGATCTAAGATGGTTGGTTTCCCAATTGAAACTATGGTTAAGTCCGACCATATTTTGTGAAATTAAAGAGTTTTCATCATGTCTTCTGACTGCTGGTTGGTGTTTATGGATAAATTCTGCCAGCCTTCTACATCTTTGTCCTAATAGTTTTGAAGTCATTACACTGTAGGTTATAGATCTCCTTTTTTCTTCCTGGGCTGCTAGTCTTTTGGTGTAATTAGGACGTTTTGAAGGGCTTTACTGCAACAGCCACTACATATGACAAACAGGCAGAAGGTTACGTTAATTTCCTCTCTGGCCTGTATTAGTGTACATCTATTGAAAAAAGAAAGTTCTTTTCACTAATGCATTCGGAGAACAAATGTTGAAACTAGTCTCAAATATATATATACAATATTTCCCATCTTGCTGCTACTCAGCTATATCATGTAGTTTAGATTTACATAGTTCTGTCATGTAATGTATGGTTGTTGCCCAAAAATAATTCATAAATCTTCATGGGATAAAAGCCACTATCTTGTTTATGATTTATAGAAAATAATACAACAGTTTCCTGTTATGAGAGTGTGATGTAGTCTTGATTCTCACCACTTCATGCATAAGTCAGCATGAAATGGCAGTTTCTGCAGTCTACTCATGAGGAGCAGCTGTCCTGGGTCATATGGATGATCTCAAGCTCTTCTTTCTCCTGTTCCAGAGAGATTATGACAGCAATTCTGTTCATAAAAGCTGCTGTGCTAGCCAGTGAAAGCCAGCAAAATGACAGCTCACCATGGCACATTCAGGAAGTGTCACTATCTATGGTATTCTCTGCAATCTTCTCCAACAGCACAGTTCAAAAGCATCAATTCTTTTTCTATCCTGTTTCTTCAAAATCCAAGTTTCAATTCCATAGAATGTCACAGGGAATACCTTTTCCTGTTCTATTATTATCTTTGTAGGTATAGATATATCAAAATTTTTGAATTTATTTTCAAAAGTCTTTATTACTGCTCTACTATTATTATATTTCTTGACTGCTTGTTCCTGTATTATTGATAACTTATCCTAAAAAAGAAGAAGCTCTCTCCCAGTTTAATATCTTCCTTGTCAATTCTAATGGCTTTATACCTGCTGTTTAGTCTTCTTTATATTTTATATTTTAGCCCCATTTTCACTGTGTTCCTTGACTTTTGTTCCAAGAGCTTGCAGATCCTTTGCATTTTGGGCTATTGGGGTGTGTCATCAGCATAGCACAAGCTATTGATATTTCTTCTTCCAATTGCAAATATTGCTTATCTTCTTTCAAATCAGTAAACCCTCGAAGGAAGGTTCGAATCCTCGGGTCCAGCGAGAGGACAATCTGATGTGCCCAGTAAAACAAAGTTCAAGGCAGCCACCTGGCGGCGGAGAGTATTCGGCGCAAGGCCCTTGTCAAAACCGTCCTGAAGAAATTCGAGAAGAGCAGGCACGGAGGTCCTGGCTGGATCGATGTTATTCGTGGAGCACTAGCATCGAAAGGCCCGCCAGGTAGCCTCGTAGATCCGAGTAGTAGAAGCTCGGTGAGAGGCTTGCATGGTGGAAATAACCCGCCCCAACAGGTTGTCCCTCAGGAGGACCCAATCAAATGCCAGACGGCCAACTGGAGCCATCCTGGCTCCGGGTGTTGGATGGCTCCCTGGCTGAGAGAGATCCAGTCCTGGGGGATCCTCCAGAGATGGGAGACCGACAGGTCCAGCAGATCCGCATACCATGGCTAATGCGGCCAATGCGAGGCGACGAGAACCTCCGCACCCTCTGACAGGATCTTGCACACCACTCTTGGGATGAGCGGAAGGGGCGGGAAGGGTACAACAGTCCGGGAGGCCAGGGACAGCAGAGAGCATCCGTTCCCTAGGACGTCGGATTGGGGGACTGGGAGAAAAATCGAGGAAGTTGTGCGTTGCAGGGGCTCGCAAACAAGTCCAGAAGGGGAACCCCGAACCTGGTCGACAGTTCCCGGAAGAGCGCAGGGTCCAAGCGCCACTCTGCATGATTGATCTGGGAACAGTTCAGCCAGTCCGCCTGGGTGTTGTCCGCCCCAGAGATGTGTTGAGCCGAGATGGAAAGTATGTGCTCCTCTGCCCAGGAAAGAAGAGATATGGCTTCGTCCAACAGAAGCTTGGAGCGAGTGCCGCCCTCCCGATTGACATGCGCTTTGGCTGTGGTGTTGTTCGTTAAGATCAGCACATGTTGCCCCTCTATCTCGGGCTGAAAGTGTCGAAGGGCCAGGTGAACCGCCCTCAGCTCCAGCCAATTTATATCGTGTTGGAGGTCCCTTGGCGACCAACGGCCTTGGGCCATCTTGGAAGAAAGATGGGCACCCCAACCCAGCAGGCTCGCGTCCGTTGTCACATTCATTCTGTGCGGCTCCTGAAACATACACCCCTCGTTATTGCGGGGGAGGTCCACCAACAGAGGGACCGTTTGATTGAACATGGAAGCCTGACTCACAGCCTGGAGTTGCTGCCCAGAGACTTCTGATACGGTAGGAGGTACCACTGAAGGGGACGGGAATGGAGGCGAGCTCATAGAACGATGTTGATACACGAGATAAGTTTCCTGAGCAGTTGGGACAGCTGCAAGACGGGGACTGTCTGGGATGATCAAACCTGCGAAATTGAAGTTGTGATGCTCAGACGATGATCCGGGGCCAGAAAAATGTGACCCATAGCTGAGTCGATGATCGTACCAAGATGCAGGATACGAGTGGTGGGTTGCAAGTGGCTTTTCTCCAGGTTCAGAGAAAACCTGTGCCATTGCAAGGTGTCTCGTACAACCTCCAGGTCCTTGAGGGCACTCTGGTTGGAGGCGGAGAGGACAAGGATGTCGTCCAAGTAGCAGAGGACACTGATGAGAATGAGTCGGAAAGAAGCGGCGACCGCTGCGAGGATCTTCGTAAAGGTTCGGGGACCGAGAGTCCGAACGGCCTGGCCTTGTACTGGAAGTCCTGGTTGGCATAAGAGAACCGGAGGAAACGCCGGTGGGATGGTCTGACCGGTATGTGGAGGTAGGCCTCCTTGAGGTCGATGGAAGTCATCATGTCCGATCGCCTGATGCAGCCCAAGATGGAGTGAAGGGACTGCATCTTGAATCGGTGGTAAGCGATCAATTTGTTCAACTCTTTTAGATCCAATATCTCCCTCCAGCCCCCGGAATTCTTTGGAACGAGGAAAAATATTGAGTAGAAACCGGTTCCACGATGTTCTGTGGGAACCGGCTCTATAGCGCAAATGTCCAGAAAATGTTGTATTTCCATGGACATCAGGTGCCTCTTTTCAGGGTTGGTGGAGACCAGACATCGGATGAATCGATTGGGAGGGCAGGAAGAGAATTCCAGGGTCAGACCGAGGCGGATAGTTTGGAGGACCCATTTGTCCGTCGAGAGCGACCACTGGTGAAAGAAGTAACCGAGACGGCCCCTGATGGGGTAGGACTTGGTGCAGTCATTTCGCTCACCTGAAGGGTCATGAACCCATGCCACGAAAGGGGTGCTTGGTGGGCTGCTGACGTCTAGCGCAGTCTCGAAAGGCAGTCCGGTCAGAGGGATGGTCATAGGAGAAAGATGAAGGCCAGTAAGTGGTGGAGCTGCTGGTACCCGAAAGGACTGTCGTTGGCTGTACGGGAAATAGCGGCGATCTGCTCTATGATAAGAGGATGGCATGATCTTTCGTTTGTCCTTATCCTCTACGACGATAGGGTCCAGCACCCCCCCGAAAAGCTGGGAGCCTTTACATGGGGCAGAGGCAAGCCTCCATTTAGACTTTACATCAGCCCTCTAATGCCGAAGCCACAAGAGGCGCTATGACGTGACGGTGGAGGCCAGTGATCATGAGGCGAATTTGGCCGTCACCAGGGCCGCATCGGCGGAATATTCTGTGGCAGCCACCAACTTGTTAACGTCCTGGTGGAGGCGCCGATCGTCAGGTGGAAGCCGCTACTGAAGCTGGCGAAGCCAGATCAGTGAAGCCCAGTTGAAAAACGAGGCAGACGTAGCGGCATGTATGGCCCAGGCCGCTGTCTGGTGGGCCTTGCGGAATATGAGCTCAGCCCTCCTATCCTCGGATCGCAAACCATCCACAATGTCGTTGAACAGGACCGCAGAGGAAGTCAAGGCAGCAATAGGAGCATCTACTGACGGAAACGCAAGCAGATCCTGAAGATTGGGCACCGAGCAGAACAGCTTCTTGTCAATGCCATTCGGTGCCGCAAGAGCTCCGGGCTGGAACCAGGGCCGCTGAACTATTTCAGAGAAAAGCTGCGGGCAGGGGATAAACTCCTGGTCCAGCTTTCGCAAAGTAAAGAGTGCGTCATGGGGATTGGGGTCACCTTCAGGAAAAGCCTGAGAAGAGGCCAACTGTGTGGTAGCAATGGCCTTGTGGAGTAAGGCCTTGAACAGAGAGGGGCGGAACAGACCCGTAAAGGCTGGTTTCTCAGGCAACGTGTCTTCGTCATCCGAAAACTCCATATCCCTGTTGTCGTCGTAGTCAAATTGAGAGTCATCGCTGTGAACCGACTCCTGCAAAGAATAATCACTGAGTTTGACCTCGGCACGATGGACGACAGGTCTGGAAGCCTCAGAATGGCAGGCCTGAGAGGGCCCTTGGGTTTGAAGTCCTTGAGGCGGAACCCCTTGAGGAAAGCCAGCCGCCATCATCCTGGAGAGGGTAGCCGAGATCATAGCCTGAAGATCGTAATAAATGGGCTAGGGACCCTCTGGCGGGTGGAGCCCCGCCGCCGTGGGAGTATAGGTGGCCTCTGGTGCACGACGAGGCGGGAGAGGCTGGGACAGAGAAACGGCTGCTGTGGTTGAAGGCAGGGCGGCCAAGTCGGTCTGCTGACCAAAAACGTCCATCTGGAGTACCAGGATGATCCCGCTCGAATCCCCTTGAAAATTGGCCGGAGAAGGTTGTGGGCCCAACGGATGTGGTGATGTGGGTGCCACCACGGGAGGGCCGACTGGTGGAGTTGGCGGCTGGGCCTTGCTCTGGGCCTGGTCAAAGCAACGCTCTAGGGCATCATGTCTCTGCTTAGCGGCCTTATCCTCCACAGAAGATGACTTGTGGGACTTAGATGTGGAGGACTTAGTAGAGCCCGATGATTGTTTGGACTGCTTCTTTGGCTCCTTCCTTGAGGACAGCTCAGAAGATTGGGCCTTGGGAGGACTATGGGCTTGTTTAAGGTCTGATGAAAGTTCTGAATCGCCCATGGTAAATCAGAATTCAGCCCTCTTAACAAAGGAGATATATATAAAGATATATATATATAAAGATATATAGGTTTTTTTGTGGAGGGGGGTTTAGGGGAGGCGAGGGTGTGCCAACAACCCCTGGTAAGGGTCCCCCCAATAGATGGCTCGGCTCAAGAGCAGAGACCAAAAATTGCCTCAGAAGGCCTCAGATAATGACTAATGAGGGCTCTGAGAAATGGCCGCTCTGCAGTAAGCGCTGGAATGAGTTCCGAAACATGGTGGCAAAAAACCCCAAGTGAAGGCACAAGAGTCAGCCGGCTCAGACGTGCATAGGAGGCTAGTTTCTAGGGAAGTCTCAGGCTGCTCGATAAAGATCCGTGATAGAGCTGCTGGGAGTCGATGGAGTCTGGAGACAAAATGGCAGCCGCAGGGGAAAATGGCCGCCCGAAAGCGTCTCTGCGGCTGTATTCTTGAAGGTCTATCCTCACGCTGACTGTGCAAGCCGAGCAGCAACAGGATGAAGGCATGAGTGCCGGGCAGACCGCTGAAGCACCGCCGCTATCCAAAACACAAGCCTCTACGTGCGAGCACTCAAAAGTGCTCCAAACGCCTCAGGTGGAAAGGGAAAAAACACAGAATATGCCGCAGAGCAACCGGGCAGGGACTCCGAAGCCTCCCGACGTCCCGGATAAGCAGATGGCGGCGGTGGTATTGCTAGCAAGCCAGAAAACTGACACGCTCACTGGCGGCATAAATAAAGATGCACACAGAGATGCCAATGGTAAGGCAGAGCTCTGTGGCGATTTTTCAAAGAAGCGGAGGCGGGAGGCCTGGAGCCCCAAGGCCGACACCGCCCCGCTATCACAGGAGATGATGACAGACTCACTATGCCGAAGAAGTAAACTTCTAGATGGATGAAATGAGCTTTGTAGCTAAAATTAGGCAGAAAGGTTGCCAAAGTCCACAGTTGAGGAGAATTCCAAAAAACACTCGTTCAGGCCTGACTGAGTGAAAGGAACTGAGCCTCAGCCAGGTCCTGGGGGTGGAGTCAACAATCTTTCTTAAAGTGATATACACTCAGTATCAGGCTACCTGAGGGAAACTACCCACGCTCTTGGATTCTCTAGCACGCTAGAGATAGTTATATCTGGTTGCCTTTCTGGACTTTTGTTCACAATGATTGATTGATGAAGCACTTGGACCTTGTTTTCCTTATCTCTAAGAAATGAGCTATGGAAAGAAGAGAGATTATGTTTTGTTTAGAGATGAAGGTCATAAGCTACCAAAATTGTTTTTACCCTTATGGGTTGAAGGAGTAAGTTACTTCTTTTTTCTCCTTCCCTTTCTCCTTCTTTTTTAAAAAATCTTTCCTTGTTTGTTTGTTTGTATTTTTTGTACTTTGTATTGACTTTTATTCTCTTCATTTATAATTCTTAATAAAATTATTTGAAATAAATACCATGGATATCCCAAAAAAAGAAACAAATGGATTAATGAACAATGAACCCAGAATTCTCACTCAAAGCACAAATGACCAGGATAAAATTATCTTACTTAGGATGTATATTTTGTTTCAAAATATGAAATTATATATAACACATCAGTTAATTTTATTCAATTACCATCCATTTTAATTGGTAACAGTTCTTTAGTTCTCAAAAGTAATTAATTTGTATAGAATACATTCTTTTTAACCAAATATATTGAATTTTTTACCCAAGAATTTTCCCATATGGAGCCAAGTCATTTCCCCTCATTAATGTCTTACTGGTCCAAGCCACTTTCTCATTCAGACTAACAAATCTTGTCTGATGAAAAATTGCATATTTAATATATTTAAATATTTAAATCCATGAATCACTAAAATGTGGAACGCAGGTATGAAACAGCCTTATCACCTTCTAGAAGACCACAAGATAGCATCAGTGGTGCAGTATCTTTCAAGGGGGACAGACATGGAAATGAGAGTAGGAAGCTTCTTGGAGACAAACCAATACCACCCCATGCATTCTTAAATGTCCGCAACCAAAGGAACAGTCTGAATTCCATCATCAAATCAGGGTAAATGCATTTTTTGGGAGTTTTGAAGGTCTCTTGTGGCTTGAAGATTACCCAACAGTGCTTTAAACACTCAAAAAACCACCAAGGAAGCAGTGAGAATTAAGCAATTAAACTGGGGTATAAACAAGAAACTGATAATCAGAAGGATTAGGGCAAAACACTGTAAGGATTAAAGAACAATCTTGAGCTAGAGGACATGCCAGAAAGAACCAAGAAAAAGGCATACCCCAGAAGAACCAAATGCTTTTACACTACCACCTTCCAGAAAGATCCAAAGGTCTATTAGAACAACAGTACCATTTTCTGTTCTGTGACTCACTCAATAGGGCACACAGAGAGATTTCAACAGCTTTTGACAGTCACATAAATGAGAAATGGCTGCAAGTCAGAATCCAATTTCAACCTGATTTCAGATACTGTGCGATATGCTCACATAAACCACACTAGATCTACAGATATCCAAATGGTCACTGGGTCTATATTTCTTTAAAAGTGTCTTTTTGTCTCTTAGTAAATACTGTTGAAATTGAGAAAAATACATATCCTGAGGGAGAGGGAGCAGATTCAGGAAGACAGCACATAAATACTACAAAGAATTTTGTGTAAACCAAAACATTGCCCACCCAATAAGGAACCAACACCATACACAGATTCAACTGCAAATATTTCAACCAACAATATTAGCACAAACCAGGTGCTGATTATCGCAAAGAAGAAAAGAACACATAACTACAACAAAGTTGTTAGACCAGAAGTACTTATCTGTGCCTTCAAAATGAACCATACATTTGACCGGGTACACATAGAAATAATTCACTAAGCAAACAGCAGAGGAGCCAGAAAATTCTTGAAAGCCTTGAACTCAAATGAAGGAACCATCATCAGAATAATAACAGTAGATACAAGTTACCTCCTAATCAGGTACAAAATCCAAACCATTCACAACAGATTGACAAGGCAGACACATCAGAACAGAATTAATACCATGCCCAACTAATAATGAGTAGTCTCCAAAAACCATCCAATCACCAAACCCACAGAATTCATGACTGTACATAGGGCAAAGCAAATCTCACTTCTAGATTTTTGAAGTAAGGAAATCTTATTGGAATACAGTCAGATGTTTGCAGCAATTGTAATCTACATTTCAGTGCAGATCTTCCTAGGCTTGGAAGCCCCTCCCCTGCTCTGAAAAGGTATATACAAAATACAAACAAACAAACAACTAAGCTATTGCTATTCCATGAGATCAGTGAGATAAGCCTTACCAGGACTTCTGGGAAGAATGGAAGACTGAAAACAGCTCTGCATTAAGGGAAGCTAATGATTGTAGCTAAGAGCATGGAACTGATGAACAGATTGGCTCCTTTAACTCTTTCTGAACCCAGAAAGAATGTGTATCAACCAAACTGCACTCCATATTGTTGATCTTCACAAGGAGACTCCAAGGCAGCAGTCTCTCAATAGTGGGAGATCTGGGAGCAGGAGAAATCTGCTATAGTTGTTCAAGCCAAAATTGGAGCTTTCCAATGGACACTTTTCTTTAAAGATGTTTCGCTTCTCATCTAAAAAGCTTCTTCAGCTATGACTAGATGGTGGGAATGGAAGGATTAGATGTTTACAGTACAGACTTTTAGCTATGCAATTTGGGATGAACATCCTTCAAATGGTGTGGGAGTATGAACGGATTTCCAGAAAAAATTGCAGACTACAGGAACCATTAACACTACTCAGGGACCCTGAGAACACAGGTAAAATTCCAAGTGCTTCAACAACCCTTAAAAAGGATGCAAATGACCAGCTGTCTGCAAGGAATATAAATCCTTCCATTCTCCAGCATCCAGTCAGAGCTGAAGAAGCTTCTTAAATGAGAAGTGAAATGTTTTCAAAGAAAAAAACAAGAAAGTCCAGTTGCCTCCTGAAAAAGCACCTTTGGGACAATCATGACCTGGATGACTGAGAATCACTACAGAGTTCCTTTGCTGAATTAATAGGCACTTTTCTGATATCACCTAATAATTTCTTTAAAGCGGTTAAGACACCTTTGAAATGACAAGACTGAAACAGCAGGTGAATGCCTTCAAAGCTTAATATAAGAAAATGAAATTGTTTCTTTAAAATCTTTAAGAATTTAAAATAAGAATGAAAAAGCAAGACAAGGTTCTGGCTATAGAAAGTTTTAAACAATTTATGGGCTCTGAAAATATTGGAATATTTGATTTTGAATAAGGTTTTGAAATTAATTTTCAGGTATATATATAGTTTTGTGGAAAGAAATTTATTTTTGATACTGGATATATAACCAGAGAAATATCATAAGCAACTTATATTGCTGTTCCGAAGCTTTTTGAAGAATTGTAGTAAGAGTTTGAACAACAGATATCAGCTGTGTTGTCTGTTCTTAAGAACAGTCTGTTCCCACAGAAAGCTGTTATATAAAAGGATTTGTAATAAATTCTGAGAATGTGAATAAGAATTTGCCATTAGACATACAAAAAACTGGGTGAGTCTTAAAACTTAAGAACAAAATGTCAGTCTCAGACAGTAATTGAAATATTTTTTTCCTTACTGGACTTAAAAAAGATTTTTTTAAAAGTTTTGAAAAAATTTGAAACAAGGATCAACAATCATTTGAATGGATTAAGGAAAAACATTGTTTTTATGCAAAAAACATAACGTAT
The DNA here is from genome assembly GCF_059756535.1 of Pantherophis guttatus. Classification (NCBI taxonomy): domain Eukaryota; kingdom Metazoa; phylum Chordata; class Lepidosauria; order Squamata; family Colubridae; genus Pantherophis; species Pantherophis guttatus. The sequence goes on along the minus strand of NC_142070.1, from coordinate 40,965,087 downwards.
TAGGCCAGGCTGGCCTAATACGAATTTTATAATGGGTGTATGTGTATTTTAATTTTGTGGGCCAAATTTTTTATATATTCAACTTGTTTTAAATTTTGTATATCTACATGTTTTAATATGGCTGTACACCGCCCTGAGTCCTCCAGGAGAAGGGCGGTATAGAAATCTAATAAACTCAAAAGGAAGGAACATAAAGATGTTTTACTTGATCATGGTTGAAATGGAACATGTTATTTTTTATGGTTCTTTTTGGACCTGCTGACATCTAGATTAGAAAGTTGTTGTGATTTGGATTTGCTTACCGCTGGCATAGTATTTAAGCCTTTTTCTCTACAGTCACTTTATGTCTCCTAATCTGACAGCATTTAAATAGGCTTTGCATCTGACTGTCTTTTCCATAAAGCAAGCGATGTTTATGAACTTATTCTCTTTAAAGGAAACATTGTCCCTTTTTGTCATCTTAAATTCAGCCTTTTGTTTATACTATGATATTGGGACCACTTTATGACTTTTAAATATGGATTTGTTTACAGTTATAAGATATAGCATGATGACTTTAACATTTTTTAATTAATGTTATTTTAGGGCTGTTTGGACACCTTACTAACTGCGCAGTTGGAGACAATGTTACTTATTGGATTTGCCTGTACTTAAGCATTATAGGACAAAGAGCTTTATATCTGTTAATTAAGATGAAGTGAAATGATAGTGATAGTATAACTTGTACTAATGAAATTGCCTTCTTGGTTTTTTCCTCTATTTTTTCTTATGTTTTCTTGTACCTGTTATTCATTCTATTTGTTACTTCTTTTTTATATCATCTTTCACTATTGTAATTAAAACTTCTAATAAAATTATAGAAAAAGAGATAAGTCCTTTAAACCACCTGATTTTTGAAACAAAAGGAAGTTCAATGGGTTTGAAAAAGACTTGTGAACTAATTATAAACTATTCAATAGTAAGCTCAAAGATAAGAAGCAGACAGTGATTCACATTTTTCTACAAACAACTTTGTAAATAAATATATATTAAGCAAACTGTACATTAGTAATGCCTATAAGTTGTCTGACATTTCTTTTTCCTTAAATAAACTAGGCATTCTCACCAATTTTGGCTCCCCCCCCCCCAATTTTCTATTTCTGTATTTATTGGGCACATATATTTCTCTTTGGGCTGTTTGAAGAATTTTCTCCTTTCATTGCTGTAGCTTTATGTATATGTTTCCCAAGTTCAAAATGTTTAATCATTTTCTTGTTTATCAGCGGGCCTACTATGAGTCTCTACACAAAATTACTACTAGAAGGAAAGGATTTATTTATAATAACATTTATTGAACCAATATGCAGACTTTTCTAACCCAAGAAATGAAGGGCAGCATATTCTTTACTTTATTGTTTTTTAATCAACTGTTCTCAAAAACCTATTCTTGAAATTGCTTTGATAATTAACCACAGCTCGCTCAAGGAAGGTCAACATGTACTTTTTATTGGCCACCCTATCTTAGCAGCTTGTTCTATAAATAACCTGAATTCATTAATTCATTTTTGTGTGCATTAATAAATAAATAAATAACTTTATTGTCATTGTACATGTATACACAGTATACCCATACAACGAAATTCACTTAACACCCAAAGACCAGGTCCAACACACATAATAATCCCCAAACACACTCCCACCCACCACAATTCCCAACCCCTAAACCACCGAAACATCCATACAACAGACCAAGTAATACTGTCCAACAGCTCATTGATGGTGGCCCTTTAGTTCATTGTTGAGTGTAATTATAGCTCTGGGATAAAAACTATTCAGAAAACGTGTGATCCAAGTTTTAATTGTTCTGTATCTTCTGCCAGAAGGCAACAGTCCAAAAAGATTGTAAGCAGGATGGGAAGAGTCTCTGAGAATGTTATGCAACTTCGAAGATTCGAAGATGTCGTCCAGGGTGGTAGCCTGGATTAATACCTTATTTTAATACCTTTAATACCTTAATTAATACCTTATTAAGAGACATGCTAGTCAATATTAAGAAGCAAAGTAAAATGGAGGTAACAGGATGTTCAGCTAAGTGTAACACTAATATAGTAAAGGCAAGGTATGCTGCTCTGTACTCAAGAAGAGAGTACAGAGCAAAGCAGCAAAGATTATATATCTTTGCTGCTTTGAAGATGAGAAAATTAAACTACTATAAATTATGGGGCATTACTAGAAAACAGCATAGTATAGGTGAAAAAATATTGCATAAAAGTGAACTGATGGATGAATGGCTTTGATAAGGTACAGCTTACAAGGAAGATATGTATCTTTCTCTGTTACAAACACACACACACAGGGGGAGAGGAGAGGGGGAGAGAGAGGGGAGGGAGGGAGGGAGGGAGGGAGGGAGGGAGAGAGAGAGAGAGAGAGAGAGAGAGAGCACACTGCCACCGCTATGCTCTCTAAATACAGGAATGCCAGCTCTTTCATACTTTGCTTATGAAATATCCTGAGAAGGAAACAGATTTTTGTTGTGCTTGATTTTAAGTGAGAGAATCAAATACAAAAAAACCCTCCAAAAACCCAGACTTTTAAGAAAGAAGCTAAGGGCTGGCTAAATGATTTCTCTATGTACAATCATTCTCTACAAATGATTGTACAACACTCCTCTAGCTTAGACAAGTGAGGCACATGCCACAGCTCCAAACAATCCCTATGCCAATATGCATCCTTTCCACAGAGAACTGCATGACGTTTATACCTTTAAAACCTTTAGTTGCATACTGGAAAATTCTAGTTTGTAACTTTTGAAAAATTGGAATATTTGTACAACTATTGTAAAACAAGCTTTAATCATTTTTCTAAACACAGCCTTCACATTTATTAAGTTAAAAATTAGTCATTTTTTTTTTAATTCTGTGATGTTTTGAAAGAATTCTATTTAACCAGGTACTTACAGTGGTGGGATTCAAAATTTTTTACTACTGGTTTGGTGGGCTTGGCTTGGTGGGCGTGGCTTGGTGGGCGTAGCAGGGGAAGGATACTGTAAAATCTCCATCCCCTCCCCACTCCAGGGGAAGGTTACTGCAAAATCCCCATTTCCTCCCAATCAGCTGGGACTCGGGAGGCAGAGAATAGATGGGGGCGGGGCCAGTCAAAGGTGCTATTTACTGGCTCTCTGAACTACTCAAAATTTCCGCTACCGGTTCTCCAGAACTCGTCAGAACCTGCTGAATACCACCTCTGTACTATACTTATCCATATGTATACTGAATCATGATGTGTTTTCAATTATTGTCTTGTCCATATTTTTGTATAGAAAGCAAGCAAGTAACATTTATATACTTTCCTATTCTTATGAAATTATAAACATATCTATCATTTAACATTTATAATTTAATACATATACAGGTAGTCCTCGACTTACTACTATTGTGACCAGAATTTTCATTGCTAAGCAAAAAAGTTAAGCAAGGCTGTTGCTAAGAGAGTCATGCTTTTGCCATGGTTGTTAAGCGAATCACTATCACAGCTAAGTGAATCACATGGTTGTTAAAACAAATCTGGCTTCCCCCCACTGATTTTGCTCAATGAAAGCCAGCTGGGAAGCTCACAAATAGTGATCATGTGACCCTGGAATGCTGCAATTTTGTAAATATATGTCAGTTGCCAAGCACCTGAATTTTGATCATGTGACTGTCAGGTGCTGTGATGGTTATAACTACAAGGACTGGTCCCTATTTTTTTCAGCACCTCCATAACAGAACAGCCGAATGGCTGTAAGTTGAGGTCTATCTGAAGAATTAGGATGTGAGTTCTATTCAAATATGAAGGCAGCTGGGTGAACTTTGGCCAGTCACTTTCTCTCAGCTCTAGGAAATGGGCAATGGCAAAAATTAACATAACATGAATGTGTAACCTATTGATTTAAAATATCTGCTAAAATTACTTATTTTTCTCGCCTTGCTCTATAAAAGTCAGTTACATACAGGAATCCAACAGCAAATCTGTTCTAAGTATACAAGCAGTACTTTTCATTTGTAAATTGCTTATGAGGTGTGCATGCAAAAATGACAACATAAGAAACAGACACACTTCATCATATAAATGCATAAAAGGCATGATCATTTCCCTTAGCTACAATTAATGTAAAATGCATTCAGAACTTAACTGCTTAAGTTCCAAACCATTGGGTTCAATGTGATGTTAACACAGTTTGACAAGAGATATTGGCTTCTGCATGAATCTATCTTCTTTCATTAAATATCTACATATAAACGGACTTTTCTAAAGCTCATACATACACTATAATGAAATCTACCATTAATATATTCCTTTCCACATACGGAAACAAGAGTACAGGCAGTCCCCCATTTAAGAATGAGTTCTGTTCGTTAACTCTGTCTTTAACCCAAATTTGTATTTAAGTCTCAATAAGGTTACTGGACCTCTACTTTTGCATATCAAGGATGAGAAACAACAAAAAACAAACTTGTTACAACGTTAAGTTTTATTCCTCAAAACTGAATTAAGAGGCGACAAATGTCCAGCAAGGACAACCCAATTCAAGGAAAACGTACTGGAATTCAATCTCTCATCGTCCTGAAGGGTTAGAGTTTCCTGAAGGGAAAGTGATCTGACTAAAAAGGCCGACAAACTGCTTCCTCAAGCTGACAAACTGCTGAAGCAACACAATGCTTTCACAAACTGCTGAAAATAGGCTACCTATGTATTAAAAATACACACACTATGTTGTGACACTCATGAAAGCAACACAGTTTCAGTGCTTTGTTAACTTGAGGAAAGAGTACTGTAATGGGTTAGCAATCTGTCATTTTATAACAGGTAGCCCTGTTCATATCTAGGGGTTGCCTTTAAGTTGGATATTCTTAACCTGGCGGCTGCCTGTATTCATGGGTGGTAGTCCAACAATGCAACAGAAAGCATGATCTCTTTTTCCTTCAATCAATTGACTGGAGCAAATGTTGATTAATGATTAATTAAGTTGCTAGCTGCTTATATCATTTACTAGTATTCTGATACTATTCTGGTCTCATTACAGATCTCTCATAAGCCAAAGATGAAGACAATTTTCTGGAATACTTAACATATGTAAATGACTTGCTTTATAGCAGTCCATTGTTTTTCTTTTTTTTAAAGCATAGAGCTTTCCTGTTATTACTGTTTTAATGTCACTTGTCTTTCAGAAATCTCAGACATCGCCAAGCAATCTACTATCCTGAAATGGACAACTGCTGAACATCAACTATAGAGTAGCATTAGGTGTAAGTGGAACTTTTTCTGAGCACTTGAAACATCTTGTTATGAGCCGTGGTAGAACAGAGGTTACAATGCAGTATTGCAGGCTAACTCTGCCCCTAGCCAGGAGTTCAATCCTGACTGGCTCAAGGTTGACTCAGCTTTCCATCCTTCCGAGGTCAGTAAAATGAGGTCCCAGATTGTTGGGGGCAATATGCTGACATTTGTAAACTGCTCAGGGAGTAATGTAAAGTACTACGGAGCCGTATATAAGTCTAAGTGTTATTGCTATCATGCTGATTTTCTGTAGCTGGGTCATGAAAACTACTCATGAGGAGAAAGTCAACTTCAAAATAAAGAGCATGGCTCAAGTCTCTGACAAATTGCATCTTGGTGGGATGCAAAATCTATATTTGAAAGTCCATCCGATTAAATAAAGACTAGGATGCATCAAGGAACATTTTAACTTTTCTCTGCATTTTCAAGAATTGCTGACAAGATTTTTTGTTTCTGTGTATCCATTTTCTGTAATACCACAGAGACTGTGTTGCAATAATTATAATGAAGGATTCAGCTCTCTTTCCATTCACAATTTTAAAAAAATCAGTTATGCTTTAGAATAAAGAATTAAGCTTTTAACATAACATCTGTTTGCTGCTACATTCTTATTAGTACAATTTCTTTATAAATTAAGAAGTTTGGTTTTATTTTCAACAGCTGGTTCTAATATGGTTACATTTAACTGTAATGACCAGCAGACTTTAAATACTCAATTACTACTTTTGGGATGCAAACTTATAATTGCTACTAGTCAGGCAGCCAACATAATAAAGCGGAGAGGAAAGGTTTATATGTTTGCAGAGATCTTCCTACAGAGTTCTTCATTTCAGAAGAGTATATTTTGCATGAACAATTTTCTGAAAACATGAACGGCAGACTGTGGGCTAAGTTCTTTATCCTTTTGCTATCTCTTCATTCAAAAACCACTATTTAGAAAAAAAAAAAGTTTAAAATAAACACAATCCTATGTCCTAGTTATCCATCTTGTCCAAGACAACATCATCTGTAAAATAGTATGCAGACAGTGCATTTTTCTTTTTGCAAAATCTGTGATAAGAAGAGCATAATGCACTGAAAATCCTGAGCTCCCACAAAGAAGGATTTGAACAAACTGTTCTCCAAATGTTTTTGATGTTCTACTTCACCTCCACAATCCTTTGGGTTTTACTAAAGGCCTTGTGCTGTATGCTATAGAAGTCAGAGATTGCTAACTAAACCTACTATACCATAATGCGCAATTTGGAAACAAACTAAACTGGTATTTCCTACAGAATTAGGCTTGCTCATACACAAAATTTAAGAGGATTATAACAAACAAACAAACAAAAAAAGCCCTTTTTGAAAAGGAACTGTTTTATATTCTAACAAGAATACTGACAGTTTCTAAACTGTCTAATCTGTGTAAGGTGAAAGTGGAAAAGAAATTTAAAATGTAAACCTTAATTTTTTGATATACCTACAAGAATTGTAGACACTGTACAGGGAGAACTCTGTTAGTCTATGAATACAAAAAAAAAAAATCAGAAGGAATCTGGTAGAACCTTTTCCAACAAAAAAAAAATATTAAAAAGTCGTAAGATTTTTCATGACCTGCAGGTTACTTATGAGATGCACAGAGGATAAATTAATGTAGGATTAAATTGCAACAGAAAACACGTTCCCTACAGACACAAAATGGTATTTTACATACGTTGCAGTTCACTTCAATGCAATTGCTATTTATTTCAGATAAGCTGGGAAACGTTGAATAAATTAATGAAGTTTCTGGAAGAAAACTGCCAAACATTTTAAAGACAATTATGGATCTGTTGCTTGGAATTATTTTTTTCCATATTTCTCTAAGTTGCTTAGAAATCCTCATTTTAGTTGTAAACCATTCGTTGTCAACACTCCATAGTTTCAGAATTTATGTACAGTAGTTACAAAATAAATCAGTGCACATCACAGAAGGGGTTTAGCATCATACAGTTTTGGAAAATAATAGTTTCCCAAGACAATTTTGCATATGAAAGTTGCTCATTTAATTTCAAAGGGATGAAAAAAACATCATATAGCACTTTAATTGCTAAAAAATGCTGTTTCAGCTAACAAAGTTATAATTTATTCTCCATCAGCAGAGCAAGCATGTGCTCTGCATGAAAGAACCCTGTATTAAGTTCCTTTTAGCCAAATGTTTTAGCTCTCCATGCAGATTTGATATGAGAGAAAGTCAAACTCTACGTTTTGAACATGAAATAAAATCCAACTGAACCAAAAGTTATAAGCTTACATTCTTTAGGATTGTCCAAAGTCTCCAGAAGCCTCTATATCAGGTGTCAAACTCGCGGTCCACAGACCGGATGACAGGTATGTATTTGCCCAAACCAGCCATTTTGTGATTGTGCCCATAATTCACTTTCAAAATCCAAATGTGCTGATGAAAACATTTGCTTTTCTGTGCTTGGAAGCACTGCATATAAAGAAAAGCTGCTTCTAAGCACTGGAAATTATGTTTTGATCAAAACATGGTAAGGCAAAACAAGTTTCCAGTAAATGAGAAAAGGATAGAAACTGAACAACTTACTTCACAACTGGAAGCACATTCCACTATGACAAAGTCACATTTTCATTCAGTCCAGTATGTTTTACTATATCACAGGCACTGCTGAAAACACTTTATCAAGACCTGAATATGGGGAGAATCACTAAATTAGATAGCTATTGAAAGGGAGAAAACAATGGCTATTAGGGTTGATGGCTATTTCCTCCTCCAAAATACGGTGCCATGCCTAAAATATTTGCTGATAGAGAACAACAATGAAGGAAGGCTGTCAACCTTCTGCCCATGTTTATAGCCTTTCTAAATGCACCAGCTGGTCACTGCATGACCGTGAGTGCTGGATGGGACGGTTGTTTATCTGTTTCAGCAGGGTTTTTCTTAAGGCTTTTGTAACAACAATACAAAGCAATGCTGTTCCCACCCATTGTTTAGATGTGTGCTTGTGAACCTCTTTATAGGTGGCCAAAGGGAGGAAGAAACACTCCAATTACATTAAACAGTAGGTGGTCACATTTTTCTCTTAGACACTTAATTGATCCTCCTTTCCTCCTTGCAAATAATCCTAGGCAAGTTTGAAAACTAAAAAATTGGATGGCTCACTGAAATGAATTTTGAATAATGCACCCCATAGAGGAAAATGCTTCAGGGTGCCAAACTTAGACTGTTATGGAGCACCACGAGAAGTCTGCAATAAGAGAAGCCGTTAAAGCTTAAGTCCTTTGTTTGGAATATTACCTGTCAGTCAGAACTGAACAATGTTATATGTTTGTGGAAGATCAGTCTTTCAATATTTCTGGCCTAAAATGGAATAGTTTGATCATGTATTCTTCAAGTTTTGATTGGAAAGTCTTTGCAACACTATTAATAAAAAACACAGACACCCAGTCTGTGGGTGGGAGGCACATGAAATATTTAAATATTTTTCAGGTAATTCAGAATTCAGCTCTTCCATTACTGGTAGTCCTTGATTTAGAACAGCTCGTTTAGTGGCCATTCAAAGTTACAATGGCATTGAAAAGTTTTCATGATTATGACCATTGCTGCATCCTCCATGGTCGTGTGATCAAAATTCAGATGCTTGGCAACTGACTCATATTTATGATGGTTGTAGTGTCCCGGGGATCATGTGATCCCCTTTTATGACCTTCTTTAAAAGCAAAATCAATGGGGAAATCAGATTCACTTAACAACAGTTTGATTAATTTAACTACAGTGGTTCACTTAACTACTGTAGCAAGAAAGGTGGTAAAATGGAGCAAACTCACTTAACAAATGTTTCACTAGCAAGAAAAATTTCAGCTCAATTGTAGTTGTAAGCCAAGGACTACCTGTATTTTATGATACCTCTATTCTGCCCTTCTTTCAAAGATAAGAAAACAGAATCCCAGAGTTGAGTAATGGATTTTAGGAGGAATGTTGAGGATCTTATCAATAGGATTGGATAAAATTCATTGGATATTCTAGTAGTTCAAGTAAACAACCCAATGAGTTGTCTAGTTGAAATGCTACTGTTTATGTCAACCACATGCACTGTATATGAAATGAAATTGAATGCTGGGTAACTTCAAAACAAGTCCCCAGGATTTGTAACATTTAAACCAGTCAGGCAGTGGTGAGCGAATACATTAAGCTAGAAAGCTAGCCACCTAAAGAGGATAAGGGGAGCTTTTCCTATCTGTATTTATTTTTTCAGCCTTTTCATATTTCCAAACAGCAGTTGGTCCAAAATGCATGTACAGTTTCTAAGTGTCACTGCTTACAGTTTTACTTATTTCAATCCCATTCCTATTTCTACTAGAAGGGCAATTTCACAATAAAATCCCACTATAAACTCTTTCAATTTTTCAGTATAAAAATTAGAGTGTCTTATGCTTTGAAGCTCCACTTAACCATAAGAACTATGTCAAAAACACGAAGTGTTGTTTTGCTTCAGCAGAATAAGGATCCCCCCCCCATTTGACCTATTTTCATGCCTTTTCATAATTTGCATCTAAGTTGGTACAAAACAGTAAAAGAAACAGCTGACAGCTAATCACAAATAAGAAATTGATACAAGAAGCAGACATAATATTTAGGAAATGAGGACAAGGCATTTCATAAATGGAAAAATGGAGCAAAGAATCAATGAGAGCATAGGAAATCCAGAAAGATGTTCGTGGACCCTGAGTTAAATAAAAAAAAAATCCATTTTGGGAACGTCAGTAAATGTTTGAATCAAAAAGAAAGTGCAGGTATGTCCCTAAGTCAAATTGTAAAATGGGCTGTGAGATAAACTTGGGGACAGGAGGAAGAGTCACAGGCTAGACCACAGAAAGGCAAAAGGAATCTCATCTTACAGAGAATGGGCTGGGAAAAGCATCTCAGAAAGGATGGGCTCTTGGACATAAAGGAAGGGAGATGAGACATGCTTTCAGACCACCAAAATTCTGTTACTATAACCTTACGATAAAGGCAGGTGATGTCACAGCTCCCTTATAGTCCTATCAGCCATTATTTCCCCCTCTTACTTGACCTTTACCGTATGTGATTATTCACTATCTTTTCTTCTCCATAATCTCGGGTTTCTCTATATTTGATTCCTACCTTGGTTTACAATTGTAATTTTTTTAAAGAAATAGTGCATTTATATTCTGTTTTCTGTGCTCCAATAAGCTCCTGTGCATTCTGGTGGGAATGCCCCCTCTTCTCCAATCATAACTTGTTGCTCTCCTTGGCCATATGTCTTGGGCTCCAAGGCTGCTTGACTGCTTCTAAAGAATGAAACCCATTGAAGGTTGGACTCACAATTCCATTTTTTAAAACTAGTTTGCATGTCAAACTTTTTTTTAGCAAGGGAAATCTTCCTAGGATTTCTCTTCTCCTAGCCTAAATGAGACTAATAATGATGAAATACAGATTAGAAAATATCATTACAGGAAGGACAGAAGCTCATAGCTGTTTATGACAGCTTTGTTAATTCCACCTGGTTTTTAAAAAGATCTAACAAACTTTTCATAATTGTTTTGTTTTGTTATGAAATTTCACCTGTGAAACAGTAAAAATCAAAAAGAAAGAAGACAGTATGAAATTTCTTCAGAACGTGTCAGGCAGCCCAATAACTCAAGACAAATATTCAAGATATTTTATTGCTAAAAGGTATAACAGCATAATCCTAAAAGCACAACAGAAATTCCCTCCACCTTATATCACAGAAAATCAAGGCAGGATAAGTTTCCGAGTTTCCTTCTTACTCTCTCCTCAGATTTTATGTAGCCGCCCTTGAATTTCTCCTTCAAGGCTATCTAGGTGCTGCTCAAGTGGAAGCTGTAGAAACTATTGTAATGCCAAAGATGAAGAAAAACTCTAATCCAGGCTGAAATGCTTTGGAGACAAAGAGCTTGAGGCTGATATACACAAGAACTGGAATCTGTAGCTGCCTTCCATTTAGATAGCGCCATACTATAAAAAACTCCCGTTTCAAACTGCATCGGCCTTCTGGCACCTTTCTGATTTGATGCACTACAATTCCCATTACCTTCTGTTTGGCTGGAACTGATGGTAGCAATACAACAACTCTGATAGGCACTAGGATGCTTTGCATTAGTAAGTTGGAAACAACAAACCTTTTTTAAAGTTGGCTTACAAGCAACACACACATAGCTTTCTTATGACAGAAAAATCCAGTTCAATTTAACAATACTTGCTTATTGCAACCATAATAGTAGATAAAACAATCTGGATTTTCCATGGGGTTATTCAGGAAGTGTTGGATAAGTACTTGCAGCACAGTTCAGTAGAAAAGATCAATTAACTTGCTGAACTGTTGGAAGCTGGGCTGCCAACAAAAGACATCTGGGATGGGAACAAAAGTTTAAGACAATCTAATTACAGAAGGGATCTTGAATTGCTCTAGGCGCTGCATTTAATTTATTGCAAATGATACAAAAAAGTTTGTTCCTGAAATTTTCCAAGACATAGTTCTAAAACAGGCATTTTAGAACCACCAAAAAGAGAAACTATCCTCTAGTTGGCAAAAGTTTACATAAATTATTGTATTTTAGCCAGTGGTGAAATATAAAATTTGTTACTACAGGTTCTGTGGGCGTGGCTTGGTGGTGGTGGGGTAATATGACTGAGTGGGCGTGGCCAACTTTTTTTTTTTTTTTACTTTTAAAACCATTTTTTCTACATCCTCTTTAGCTTAAGAGGTTGTAAAAAAATGCTTTTAAAAGCCTCTGACGATCCCAGTTGACTTGCCTGATCGGCAGAGTCTTTTCCTTTTTTTTAAAGCCTCTGACGATCCCAGCTAACTTGCCTGATCGGCAGAGGCTTTTCTTTTTTTTTTTTTAAGCCTCTGAGAATCCCAGCTGACTTGCATGATCGGCAGAGGCTTTTTTTTTACTTTTAAAAGCATTTTTTCGGCCTAAGAGGTTGTAGAAAAAAATGCTTTTAAAAATAAAATAAAAAGTCTCTGATGATTGTGCGGCTCAGCTGGGCATCGGGGTGGGGAGGGATTTTTGCTACCAGTTCTCCGAACCACCCGCCTCCATCGCTACCGGATCAGGCGATCCGGTCCAAACCGGGAGCATTTCACCCGATTTTAGCCCTTGTTTTCCCTGAAAGAACATAAATATATATTTTGAAAAATGTTCAATTCAATGTGCACCAAGGTGCTTTTTCAAAAGGCAGGTGGACTTTTTTTTTTTTTTTTAATTTGATTTATATGCCGCCCTTCTCCGGAGACTCAGGGCGGCTTACAATGCGTTAAGCAATAGCCTTCATACTTTTGTATATTTATACAAAGCCAGCTTATTGCCCCCACAAACTGGGTCCTCAATTTATCTACCTTAGAAATGATGGAAGGCTGAGTCAACCCTGAGCCTGGCAAGATTCGATCTTACTTTAATTGCAGACAGCTGGTGTTAAATTACAGTGCTTTTGTCTGTTGAGCTATCAAGGCTCCTACTTGATTTTTTTCCTTGAAAACATTTTGCTTCTGGTTCAGGATGCTTCTTCAGTTCTAAATTTCTTGGCCGAAGTGGTACAGTGGTTAAAATGCAGTACTGCAGACTACTTCTGCTGACTGACAGCTGCCTGCAATTTTGCAGTTCAAGTCTCACCAGGCTCAAGATTGATTCAGACTTCTATCCTTCCAAGGTCGGTAAAATGAGGAACCAGATTGCTGGGGGCAATATGCTGACTCTGTAAAGCACTTAGAGAGGGCTGTAAAGCACTGGGAAGCAGTATATAAGTCTAAGTGCTATTACTATTGCTATTCTTGGATGAGAAGAGAAATATTTTCAAGGAAAAAAGAAAAAAAATCCACTTGCCTTTTGGAAAAGCACCTTTTTGGATAATTGAGATTCTCCATAGACATTCAATTTAATGTGAACGAAATCATCCAAAGTGACTCCATTCATTCCATGCATGCTTCCAGGAGAGAATATTTAGGAATCCATTTCTGAAGGAAATCAACAGACCAAGAGAAAAAAAATTATTCTATGTGATGACCACACACTTTAGAATACCTTGCACCTTGCGCTTTCTTTTTTTTTTGGTAAAGATTTTTTTTATTTTTTTAAACACACAAACAAACATACATCTTTTCTGAGCAGAATATTGGCCCGGTCTTAAATTTGTACAGATTTTTGTTCATCTTTAACACAATTGTATATGTTCAATTTTTATCATAGCAATTATTCTCTCTAATTTTAAGAAACCAATATTACCCTTCATCTTAACTTCTCATCTTGATATAATTCCATTTTTCTTTTCCCTCCCTAAAATTTGAACCCCTAAATTTAAATTCACACAACAAAGTACAATACACAATTATTTCCTTAAATTCTCTTATTCTAATCACAAATGATACTTTTATCAACTATTCCAAATAATACAATTCAACATATTAGTAGAAACCAATTAAGTATATATCTTAACCCAGATATTCCAACAACTACAATGTCATATATTAAACTTCTTGTTTCTGAGTCTTATTTCAATTCTTAAACATCCCTACATTTTGCCATTTCTTCATATTGACTTAAACAATTCATTATTACCATTCTATTACTTCATCAATTATTTATATTCTTATCTATTATTTTAAAAATAATCCATTTATCATAATTTCATTAATTAAGAATATTCAATAAAAAATCAATTGAGTATCAATTTAATCCAATACCCCTAAATTTAAATTCATACAACATAATACAATTCCCAATTATTTCCTTAAATTCTCTTGTCAACATATTTATAAAAACCAATTAAATATATCTAATTAATTCATAATCCAATAGCTTTCTTTTCTTTAGTTAAATTCCAAATATGTAATTAAGAATATTCCAGTTATTACAATCCCCTTCATTAATTAAAAGTATTCCAATTGTTACATTAATCACACATCCATATAGTTTAAAATTACTTCATTAATAACACAATTTCATCTTTTCTCTAGTATTCATTTCATTTACCCCATATTCCTCTTCCCTCACCTTGCACTTTCTTATTGGGTTTTTGGAAAGCTGTACAGACAATTCTCTGTTTAGTGTCTTGTAGGAAGATTAGATTGATTGATGTGATTCTTACATTTTTATTCTTTCTGATCCTATGGTGAGACTTCCTGCTGATTTTTATTTCTGTACTAGCTGAATACCCGTGCTCCGCTATGAAACTATGTGATCAGGCTTGATAAATCGACACTTACAGCTTGAAAATTAATGAGTAGTTATGATCGATCTCTCCTCTCCCCTTCTCTCCCTCAGCCTTGCCCCACAGAAGCTTATCCTATTCCCCTTCTCTCCCTTAGCCTTGCCCACAGAAACCTATACTATACTATCCCCTTCTCTCCCTCAGCCTTGCTCCAGAGAAGTCTTCCCTATCGTATCCCCTTCTCTCCCTCAGCCTTGCCCCGCAGAAGCCTCCCCTATCCTATCCCCTTCTCTCCCTCAGCTTTGCTCCAGAGAAGCCTCCCCTATCCTATCCCCTTCTCTCCTTCAGCCTTGCCCCGCAGAAGCCTATCTTATCCTATCCCCCTTCTCTCCCTCAGGCTTGCCTCATAGAAGCCTCCCCTATCCTATCCCCTGCTTGCTGCTGTGAAAATGAAACTGAAACTCCTCTCCTCTGCATGTGGTTTGCATTTGGAACAGATTTCTTTTCAGGTGGGGAGGGGGAGTAGAACTCCTTAGCATCGGAGCATGTTAATAATACTATAGGAAATACTAATGCCCTGATGGTCATTTCGAAAAATCCTTTCTTAGAGCATCTAGAAGCCAAGAGGAACATATTTGGCAAATTTCAAGTTTACGGCTTTACGGTTCTGGAGATTTTGTGATGATGCATAGTGGTATTTCGCTTTTATATATAGATTTGCTCCATTTTGCTCATATCTTCTTTCCCCCAAGGACTATACATAGCAGCTTTCTCCAAACAGCCACAACAAACAATACCTAGTCTTATTTTCCTCCAAATGGCTCTAATATAGAGATCCAGGTTCAATCTTCCATTTGGAGTTCTTCATCTAATTAGCCCACATCCAAAAATAGTAAGTTATTGATAGTAATGAGAACAATAGGCAGTATCTACAGTATGTTGCTCCTGAATCATTCAACATCTTGCAAACATTACCTTAAAAATCATAACCACAATTTCTAACATAACCCTTACTTTTTTATTCTTTAGAAACTGAAGCAATATTTTGATCAAGATAGGAAATTCAAGGCTGAGGTAGGATGAATATTCAGATTTAAACATCACACTTTTTGTCACTACATTACATCTGTTATTAGTACTGTTCTTCTTTATTAAAACTTGCATGTTCCATCAACTGTCTGCTATATCATCTCTTCTTTGCTCTTACATCGATTTCCCCAGTGATCCATCAACAAAATTACCACATCACTTTCTTTTTAGAGATCAGGAATACTTGCCAATGGAAGCAAAGGTGCTGCAGATGTTATTTGCCCCAAGACACATGAACATAAGTGGAAATGATACATCAGCTATCTTGGGAGAAGCAAGAGAAAAAAGCAAAAAGAAAGGTTTTATTTATGGCTGAACTTAAAACAGAAAGAAAAACAAAGCATAGCTCCTAGGTAGCCTATGGGAGACAAAACAGTAATAAAGCTAAAACCATAAAGGGGCAATTGACCGCCAAACTAACCAACAAATTATGAAGAGAGATGATTATGGGAGTTAATCGCCACAAGGCATCTAAAATATCCTTTATAGAATTGCCTAATAAGACTATCCATCTATCAATGATAGCAACCATCCTTTTTTTTAAACAAAAAGCAATTCTAAGTCTCAGGTCCACATCCAAAATTCACTCATTGCATTAAGCCATAGCTTGCTTAACTGAAATTTGTAGAATAAACATCTAGATTTTATTACACCGGCAGAAATTAACAATTGGGGCAATTTCAAAAACAGATCCAAGAACTAGGGATAAGGTTTACTGGAAAAAAATAGAAAGCTGCTGTAACAGTTGTTGATTCAAAAATAACTATGTTTTTTTTTAAAAAAATATTTCATTTTCACATTCTAATATTTCTTTTCTTCTTCATTTCTTTCCTGGATTACCTGTTCTTTTCTTTAGAATGAATTCACTTGTTTGCACCTGTTCTTGGTTTTGTAATTTTCAGGCTTGCTTAACCTTTTTTTCCTTATTGAAACCTTTTATATAAACCATAATTAGATAAGTTTACATCATATTTATGATGTTAAAAAACAAAATAGCTAAACTCAGCAAATTTAAAATCAAGCAAACCACTTTACAGCTTACCACTAGGTGTGAACCCAATATATATTTGCTAGCCAGCGATACTTCAACCAGATACTTGCACACTGCAGCTGTGATGCTGACTGTGAAGAAGAGTCAATTCTTACATAAGATTTATCCTTTTGCCCCACTAAGCCCATATAAAATATGCAACTCTAAGCTAACCTTGAAATACTTCAGATTTAAGGAATACTTTCAAGACAAGAAAGAAATACATAGCCATTATCAACACAATACATACTGGGAGAATATGTCGCTGCAGTTCACACTGAATACCAAATAAATAAATGCCCCCAAGTGGAATTAGATTTTTATTTTGAATGCTTTCACCAAAACGCTGAAACCACAATGATTAATTAAATAAAAAATTCCCTTTTCAACAATCTCAGCAGGATAAAACAAGGTACTGTCCAAGGCCCCAAGAAAAGATAACCAAACTAGTTAACCAATAACTTCCATTCCACCATCAACCTCAGCTTCAACCTGTATACAGAACAAGTTTGATGTTACAGTAAAATTACACAATAAACGTATAAAGACCATGTTATGGAGCAAAATAACAGATTTTCATGCATACCTCCATGCTTCCAATTTCCATCCAGAACACATCACCAAATTTAACATTTATTGCCAGGCTCCACAATACAACCAAGTTGTTCTCACCCAGTTTGCAGAGATGTTTACCTAACAGAATTAAATCTGACATTCAAGAGACTGAATGATCCACTCAACAAGATCAACACACAAATCAACAGAGCCAGATAAATTTCTAGGACACAAAGACAGAGCACAAAAACAGAATAACAAAACACCACTTGATTGTCAGCTTATAGCTCAAGGCATCAAAATACACCATTAAAAAGCCATACTGGACAATGACATCACACTTTCTCAGGTATTGGCTATAGTCCCATACTTACATAAAACAACCACTCAACCCAAAGCAGATTGTCACAAAAACATGAAACAACAGAACAATTATGCCAACATGGGAACCCATATCTTGCAATAAATCCAGATTTGCCCCAACATTTATACCAATATCACAATCATTGGCCCAAACAACCTTATACCCAAAGTTAGTGATGCCTTCACATGCTCTTCCTCAATCTAATGTGATATATGGCATCATTTGCCAGCAATACTGCTCTGGATTTTATACTAGATAAAGAAACCAGAGGAATAGAAATAGACACAAATTTGTGTCTCAGGACTTCAAACAGTAATAGCAGAGTACTTTAGGGCATTTAAATACAGATCTATTTAAATGGTAACTATTTCAGAATAATCTAACTACACCAGCATTGTAGAGTCAAATTGGAAATCACATATCAAAGAGTTTCAAACTATCTCAGAAAGCCTTAACAAACACAATGGAATTTTAACATACTGCAATTGTCTATTGATATTGATAGTGTATTTCCCCAATTACCCCCTCTCCCCAAGCATGCCAATTAAAAATCTTATATATGTTTAGCTATTCCATGCATATAATAAAATGAATTGCAGTTCACAAATATTATATTTTATGTATTACTTTGAAAAAATGTTATGAGACTTATCCTGATATTTGGCTAGCATAGAATTACCATCTTTCTATAATGAAAAGAAAAAGTAAATAGTTTTCCTGAAAATTGGAACTTAATTATTGCTTGAACATTATAGACAATTAAGCCAAATTTCATTGGTTTCAGAAGTTTTCAGCATGTTTGACACAAAGCAATTCATACTGATTCCAACTGCATTGCAATTTTATATTGATCAGAGGCCTATTGAAAAATAATATGTAACTATAGAAACATAGCTACAATACAAAGTTAAGCATACTTCCATCATCTTAAATATGCTTAATTTTATGCTGGATAGTAGCCAAATAACATTTTGAGAGAAAGGGGTGGCTATACAGTTTAAATTTAGACTTCATATTAAGTGAGATCTGGTGCTAAGAACATAATAAATATAATAAAATTGCTGCAGAGTTAAGTTGATACATACTTTTATCCTATAGTATTTATAAAGATTTTATTCTTTTATTTAGGCACAGTATTTATATTAAAACTGTGAACAAGGGACTCTATTATTAATGGGACTTCCTCTTTTCAGATCCAGCAGAATGTCCTAGCAGGAAATGTCATCTGGGAGGATTAGGAAGTGGGCCTTTTCTATAATAGCACCTTCCCCAGAAGAATCTACCCTCTTGGCTCCCAAATACTATGCTGACATTGCATAAAGTTTGAACATCACCACTATTTTCCCCAAACATGGGATCTGGGTTGTTAATGGAATCCTCAAAATGTATATGTCATCTGCTAAATATTTACATTGACCTCTGCTGCTACTATGCATACTAGATAGTACTTTATAATATAAAGTTATTTTTTTTAACCACTTTTTTTATTTTTTTATCACTACCAGTTCGCCCGAACTGGTATGAATCCGTAGGATTTCACCACTGCTTTATACCTAAAAGGACAGTTGGATTATTTTTTTCCAAAGAATTTTCACATGGTAAAAAATTTCACTTGGCATCGCAGTCAAGGGTACAGAGCATCATATTGGCAGAAAATTAGATTATATGTATATGATGCTTTATATCCTTGATTGCCAGAATACCAATGGAAAAAGCAAAAGGAGATACATTCATCCTCTTCTAAAAGAAATCATTTCTGAAACTGCTGGAAATATAGTTGTATGCAAGGATATACAAGTAGAATGGACGTTGGTCTTACCTGATACGTCCCTTCTCGACATGAGGAAAAACGTCAGTCAGGATGGGGTTAGCGTCCCGTCTAGCCAATGACCGAGCACTTTCCAAAGTTAAAAACTCCGCCCTCCGAAGGAGCCCCAGTTCTTCGTTGAGGCGAAGCGATGGACTCGTGCTCCGTGTCCTCCTGAAACAAGAAAGAATTAATATCACCCCTCCCCCACCACCGGAACGAACCAAAGGGTGGGGCTGACTGACGTTTTTCCTCATGTCGAGAAGGGACGTATCAGGTAAGACCAACGTCCATTCTCCCTCTCAGAGGAAAAACGTCAGTCAGGATGGGGACATACCAAAGCCAGATGTCACCAGGGAGGGAAGAAAAATGGTCCGGTGGTGCTCAAGGGAGATGAACCGACTGTAGAACCCTTCTGCCGAATGCAGCGTCAGCGGAAGCGAAGGAATCCACTCTGTAATGTCTGACGAAGGGACTGATGGTCGTCCATGTGGCTGCACGGCAAACTTCTTCGAGGGAAGCCTGAGTAGACCAGGCGGCCGATGTTGAGGCGCTCCTCGTTGAATGAGCTGTGATGGGATGCGGCAGAGGAGCATTCGATTGCCGGTAAGCTAATGCGATAGCGGCTCTGATCCAACGACCCAAAGTCACACTAGATACCCGTACTCCCAGGGATGAGGGGTGAAAGGCAACAGAGCTTCCGTCTTCCGGTGTAAGGACGTCCGGGTGATATAAATCTTCAATGCCCGGCGGACGTCCAGCGTGTGCCAAGCCCGTTCCAGTTGATGTGAAGGGCGAGGACAAAAGTCTGGGAGAACGAGCTCCTGTGCCCTGTGAAAGGCCGAGTTTACTTTGGGCACGAAGGCGGGGTCCAGCCGGAGAACCACCCTATTGGCATGGAAAATACAAAGGTCCGACCGGACAGATAATGCTGCTAGTTCTGAAATTCTGCGGGAAGAAGTGATAGCCACCAAGAATGCCACTTTCAGCGAAAGGAAACGCAGAGAGACGGATCGAAGAGGCTCGAAGGGAGGTGACATGAGCGCTTTTAGGACTTTATTCAAGTTCCACGTTGGAAACCGATGAACGGTTGGAGGGCGTAGATTTGTAGCTCCCCGTAAGAATGTTGAGATGATTGGATGACGAGAAATGGAGTCCTTCGAACCACAGGACAAAACGGAAGCAATGGCGGCCAGTTGTCGACGTAGTGTGTTGGGTCGAAGTCCTTTGCGAAGGCCCGATTGAAGGAACATCAGCACGTGAATAATGAAAGCCGAAGTAGGTGAAATAGGAACTGATGAACACCATGAAACAAAAGCCCGCCAAGTGGCCTCATAAATTCTGACGGTAGAAGGTCTGCGGGCGGCTTGGATCGTGGACACAACATCCGACGGGATTCTGGCGCCCGTCAGGAGGAGCCGCTCAACCGCCAAACGGTCAAGCGAAGTTTGGATGAATCAGAGACCCCTGTGACAAGTTGACCTTGGAGGCAGGGATTTGCCAAGGAGGAGCTACTGAAAGGCTCATCAAGTCCGCGAACCACGGGCGCATCTGCCAAAACGGGGCCACCAGGAGAAGCTGCGCCTGTTCGGAAAGCAACCTCCGGATGACCCTGGGAATCAATGGGAGAGGGGGAAAGGCGTACAAAAGCCCCGAGGGCCAAGGGCTGCGAAGGGCATCCGTGGCTTCCGCCTGGAGGTCTAGGAACCTGGAAAAATAACGGGAAAGACGATGGTTCAAATGAGAGGCGAATAAATCTACAACTGGACATCCAAATCTAGAGACGATATCTCGGAAGAGCTCCTGCGAGATGGACCATTCGCCGTGATCCACCTGCGAACGACTGAGGAAATCAGCCTGGATGTTGTCAGATCCAGAAATGTAATCCGCCCGGATGGAAGCAAGATGGTCTTCGGCCCATAAGCCCAATAAACGGGCCTCGTTCATCAGAGAATGAGATCTGGTACCCCCCAACCTATTAACATGAGCCTTGGCTGTAGTGTTATCGGTTAGGACTAAAACATGTCTACCGTCCACCAAATCGCTGAACCGAAGCAAGGCGAGTCGAATTGCCCGTAGTTCCAACAGGTTAATACTGAGAAGAGATTCCTGAGGGGTCCACTGACCTTGAGCCATGTGATGTTGTAGATGTGCACCCCAGCCAGAGACTAGCATCCGTAGTCAACTGAATCCTCTCTGGTTCCCTGAAGGTAGAACCCCGAGATAAAGCGGGAGAAATCCACCAGAGCAGAGAGTGAAGGACCGGTTGGGGAATCCGGATACGCCGGGAAGAGGCCGCAAGGTTGTCACGTTGAAAGGGTAGAAGAAGCCATTGGAGCTCTCTACTATGCAAACGGGACCACGGGGTAATACCGAAAGAGGAGACCATCATTCCCAAAAGACGGGAAAGGACGAGGGCAGAAGCTGAGCCAGACCGCAGACATTTCCGCGCTAAGGAGCGCAGATTAGACTGGCGTTCCGGCGAGAGGCAAACCGTGGAGGAGACAGTATCAATAGAGGCCCCTAAATGAAGGATACAGGTAGAAGGGGACAGATGGCTCTTGGACCAATTTATAGAAAAACCATGAGACTGGAGAGAAGAGATAACAAAGGACAAATCCTGCTGAGCTGCCTGAAGTGAAGGAGACATAACTAATATGTCATCCAAATAAAACTGAAGGCGGATAGGGTGTGATCTGATGAAACCAATTAACGATGCCATAATCTTAGTAAATACCCTGGGCACCGAAGAAAGCCCAAAGGGTAAAGCCTTGTATTGGTAATGGGAACCCCTGAAAGCAAAACGGAGGAACTGGCGGTGAGCCGGTAAAATCGGAACATGAAGGTAAGCATCTGTTAGGTCAATAGAAGAAAGAAAATCGGAAGGACGAATGGACTCAAGGATAGACGAAAGGGAATGCATCTTGAACCGGCGGTATTTAACGTGCCGGTTTAAAGCCTTTAGGTCTAAAATAGGGCGCCAACCACCCGAAGCCTTCTGTACAACAAAAAGACGGGAGTAGAACCCATGGCCCTGTTCAGAAGGGGGGACTTTTTCAATGGCGGAAATTAGTAAAAGATGCTCAATAGCGGCCGAAACAATTCCTGATCTGACTCGGTCCCGAGACACAGGGCAAGGAATAAAACGGGAGGGGGGAAGGGAAGAAAATTCCAAAGCCAAACCAAAGGAAACAGTGTTAAGAACCCAGGAATCGCTTATGGAGGAGGCCCACTGCTCGCGATAAAAAGAAAGGCGACCTTCAATGGGGTAAGGGAAATGCACCTCACCTACCCCTGCGAGACCACCGACCTCCCCTGCCTCCTCGGAAGGGTCTACGAAACCTGGAACCCTGTCTGACCTGGGAATCCCGTGGAGGTCTGGAAGGAAAGGAGCGTTGTCCTCGAGGTTGAAAGGAAGGGGAAGCAGAAGTCCGAAAGGGCTGGTATCTTGAAGAAGAGAAACGGGAGTCAGAGCGCCGAGAAGCAGGGGGAAGAATCTTCCGTCGATCCCTGGTTTCGACAAGCAAGGGTTCCAAAGCCGAACCAAAGAGGGAGCCGCTAGAATAAGGAGCTGAAGCGAGTTGCCATTTACTTCGTATATCGGCTTGCCAATTTCTAAGCCACAAAAGGCGGCGAGATGTCACGTTAGAGCCCAAAGCTCTGGCCGAAAAGCGAGTGGAATTCAAAGTAGCATCAGCCGAATACTCCAAGGCTGCCGCAATCTTATTTAGATCCTGATGGGACCGAACGTCAGAAAGCGGAAGTCTGGCCTGTAGTTGCTTGAGCCACAGCAAAGCTGCTCTGTTAAAGAAAGAGGCA
Source organism: Pantherophis guttatus (assembly GCF_059756535.1). Classification (NCBI taxonomy): domain Eukaryota; kingdom Metazoa; phylum Chordata; class Lepidosauria; order Squamata; family Colubridae; genus Pantherophis; species Pantherophis guttatus. Next base: position 40,941,953 of record NC_142070.1, on the reverse strand, counting down.
GAAGTCGATGCCCGGATAGACCAGGCAGTAGCCTGGTGACCTTTTAAGAGAGTTTTTTCCGCCCTTTTGTCCTCAGGTCTAAGAGAATCCTCAGGGGGTCCCGCAGGATGAGAAGAATCAGTTAATGCCACAATAGGAGAGTCGACTTTAGGGGCCTGTAATAAATCAGCTAACGGGGGGGCAGAGTTGTATAGACGCTTGTCCAATCCGTTAGGACTAGGCCCAGCCCCTGGCAAGGCCCATTGACGATGGAGAACATCAGTAAATAACTTAGGAGCCGGAATGGTGTCAGGCTCGGCGGAAGGTTCCGCAAACATGGCCTCTGCAGGGTCAGAAGTAGACGAAGATGGAGCCGTTGTCGGAGGCGAACCCAAACGGGTAACGGCAATGGCCTTAAACAATAAAGATCGGAAGAGGTGTGGCTTGAAGAGGCCAACAAAGGCCGGCTGGTCGGGTACCAGGCCTTCATCGTCCGACCAGGCTTGATCCGGGTACTCCTCCCCATCAGACACTGAGGCTTGATCGAGGGAAACCCGGGGAGCAGAAATATCGTGATCAGGTAAGGAACCACCCCGTGACTCGATGGGAGAATAAGGATCCGCTCTTAAGTTGGTAGCAGCAGGAGCCTGGTGAAGACAATCCGCTATGGACTGCCGTATGGCTCTGGATATGAAGGCCTCCAAGGAATCAGCCATAGGAGTAGACAAAGTTGGAGGTGGAGGTGGAGTAGGAGGTAAGGCCAAAGGCTGGTTAGAGGCCGGGAGAGTTTGAAATAGTCTCTGAGGCTCCGAAGGGGACACCGTATGATGGCTCTCAGTAACATCAGGGGAGAGATCTCGCACCGAACGAGGGGAGCGAGACCCTGCTGGTGGCTGAGACGAGAGGCAGTTAGACATTTGAGCCTGTGACTGTGCCCGGGAAAAGGCCTTTTCTATGGCCTTATGCCGGCGCTGTTCCTCTCGGGAAGAACCCGATTTAGAGGATTGGGCCTTAGCAGATGGAGCTTTATCCCTTTTGGAACGGGATTTCTTGGCCGGAGGAGGCAGCAAGGAAGAAGTCCCCTCGAGGGGATCGCTAGGGTGGCGCCTACGCGAAGAAGCAGGACCCTCGGAATTCCGCA